>NC_091941.1:21828246-22128246 GCF_041260155.1 Ptychodera flava
AGTTCTTTTGTTTAAAAGTGTCCGATTTACTAGTAAATCGGACAGTTTTTACAAAAGAACTGTCCGATTTACTAGTAAATCGGACACTTTTAAACAAAAGAACTTGTAAATCGGACACTTTTTAAACAAAAGAAAGCCAGGTGGTATATAATAAAATATTCGGTTATGGAAATTAGAGAGCATGGTTAGAACAATGGGCACGAGGCAGAGAGTGGTATAACATGTAATATTGGATATTACGCGCGGCGGCTGCTATTTATCGAAACACTCGTAACTGAACGAAAAGCTGATTTTGTTATCAGTGCGAAAGGCGATGTTTATTGATGTAATCATATTTGCCATATTGCTATTCAGGTTCAGCTGCTTGACGAGGAGGGCGGGGTTAACTTTACTTGTGCTGTCAAAGAACAGGGTCTGAGACCAGGAGAAGACAGTCCGGACATCGTCAACCCATTTAATGCATACTCGGGAACTGGCAATGTTACAGTAAGGCAGTATTTTCTACAGAAACTTGCATTTATTTCATTACAGTTTAACATCTCTCGTTTATGATCACGTGAAGTTTTACTGCTGGAAAATCAAGAAGGTGCACGATCTTAGATGTTGTAAAGTATTAAATAGTGTCCTCCTTACTTTTCCCTTGCTAGTCTACAAGTAGCTGAACTCCGGCGTCCGGTATTCCTTGTTTCTTTCTTCTTTGAAGTGTTCGAGCTGGTGTTCGCTTTCGTTGGCGATGAAGTCATAAATTGTAGTTGTCTTCACTGTCGTTCACCGCAAGCTGTGTCAATCATAATGTTTGTGTTAGGAGTAATAAAAAAGAGTTGTGATTTAGCCTCCACAAATGTTTATGGAAGATTAAAATCAGATTTAGGGACATACTCGATTCCTTTCTCCTTGCTCAGTCCTCGGATTGGTAAGTCTGGGACTTGCTTGTAGTTTCGGCACGGTACCCCAAAACCTATACTGTACCGAAACTACGGAGAGTTTCTAGATTAAGCGATGCACTATAGGCACAACCATGAATAGCAGGTACGACCGAGGACACCTGATTTTATCAACATCGATTGCGTTGTGAAGTCATTAACACTGCATTGAAATGTAGCTGTCAACACAAGACGAATTTCTTACAGGGAGATTTGGTGTATGTGAATTACGCGAGAGATGTAGATTTCGATAAACTGGCCGAAATTGCTCCTGATTTGAACTTAACGGGGAAGATCCTAATCGCGAGATATGGAATGATATTTCGAGGAAATAAGGTAAGCATTGGATGAAACTGTAAAGAATACTAACCCTTTTAGTTTATCCAGTTTGTCATATGTTGGCACTACTGTCGTGGGCAATCATCGTTTTAAAGTTGCAATAAAGACGTATCTCTATGCAAGTGTGTTGAATGTGCTGAAGTGTTGACGGTTGTCGAGAAGATATGGTCCATCAATCAGCAGCGGTAACGGATCATGTTTTAGTCTCCAATTCCACGCAGCTGGTCCATGCACAGGACAACACAATTGACAAAGTTCTATTGATCAGACGGTAAAGCACAACCAGGAAAGAAACTGTACATAAAAGTATTATTTTGTTTTACCTCAATTATTAACCCTTTGAGTGCTGTCATTTTCCCACCAAAATTTTCATGCAACATTTTACCAATTTTTATGAACTTTTCTGCTAATTTTGGACCAAATGGACATCGCATTTCATGGCTGCAGTTTTGTTATCAAATTTTGGCAAAAATCTGACAAAGTAACTGACTAGAGTATATTTATAAAGGGGACAAAAATTGACCTTGGCACTGAAAGGGTTAAAATGGTAAGTATACAAGGCAGACGACGTGAAGGGCCAAACTGAAAATAAAATAAAAATCATCACTGACGTATTTTCAATATAAAAATTTGGTATAATAGTGAAATTTGGTAATCAGCATCACTGTGACATCTTAACCATTCTATTTCCAGCAAATTTTTGCGGGTACTGCTGACAACGTCACTGACGCTATTTTGAGTAATTTCATCTCGATGGCTTTCCCTCCTTATAGGCCAAAAACGCTGAGCATAGTGGAGCCATTGGTTTAATCCTGTATTCGGACCCTGCTGATTACGGCAGTAAGAACGCAACTAGTGTGTACCCGGATTCGTGGTGGTTGCCTGATACCGGGGCCCAGCGTGGTAATTTGCATGTCAGCGACCATAAAGGCGATCCCTTGACACCTGGATACCCAGCAAAAGGTAAGCGTACATTATTCTAGAGGGTTTGAAGGAAGGGAGGTTTGGAGGAAGGAAGGTTTGCAGGTTTGAAGGAAGGAAGGAGGGTAGGTAAGTAGGTGCAGGGAGGTATAGGTAGGTAGGTACGTAGGAAGGTATTATAGCGTGTAAGTATATAGTCCTATCCTAATTATCTTGTGCATTTCTCTTCAGATTATGCCTATCGGACTCCGTTCGAAAACTCCCCATTACCCACAATTCCAGTACATCCAATTGGCTACGGTGATGCAAAAATATTTCTCAGGTATTTAGTTTATGTCCATGTAGGTGTTCATGTCACGTTTCATGCAATATCATCGTCGTCTTGTGGGATTTTACGTTAGTTGTTGTTGTTGTTGTTGTTGTTGTTGTTATTATTGTTGTTGTTTTTGCTGCTGCTGCTGCCGCTTTCTTGAGCCTTCAAGTAACAAAGTTGTTCGCAATCAATGATTTAGGAGTGTATTTTTCGGACATTCCACTCAACCTCATCCATCGTGACCTTTGCCCACCAACTGTGTTTTTGTTTACCTCCTATAACTATCGCCGTTCAACTTCCTGTCCATTACTTTTGAAGGGAACTCAAAAATACCTACACCATCCCGGCAGACTGGAAAGGAGATCTTGATATTGAATACAATATTGGCCCCGGTTTCATCGGCGCCAACAGGTGAGCGCTGCAACCTTTTTCTTGTAAACGATTCTTCTGAAGGGCCTGTTCATTGAATCTAGCTGGAAACATAATAGTAGGTCATTGGCTCATTTTAAAGTGCTTTGAGAAATCTAATTTCATCAAACGCTGGGCCTCTGAAATTGAAATGATGAAAGTTGATTTTCTATCAAAAATCGTTTTCATTTTGTGTTTACAGGCAGGTTAGAATGGAGATACATACCAGCAACCAAAGACGTAATACGTACAATGCCATCGGGTTTATCAGAGGAGCCGTAGAACCGGGTAGGATGACCACAGTTAACATTTTAAATTTGAAGCCGGTCTTGTACGGACCAATACAGCGTTGACGTTGACACAGTCACGCATTGATTTCAAAACCAAAGTTCCTCTGAAACGCCGCTCACTTACGAGTCGATACTGCTGGCATTGACATCAGCCAATTAATTATCAATATTTGTGTGTCTTGGTCGAATGTTTGATAGATAATGTCATTGAAATTACATTTTCTATCGTCTTTCTTAAAGTTTGTCTCCCTATCTTTGCCTCCCTCTTTGTCTATCCCTCCTCCCTCCCCCGTCCAGATCGTTATGTTTTACTAGGTAACCATCGTGACGCTTGGGTATTTGGAGCAGCCGATCCGTCCAGCGGTACAGCTTCTATGCTGGAACTAAGTAGAGTATTTGGAGAGCTGGTCAAAGAAGGTAAGAACAAGGGTTGATCCGATGGAGGCACCGAGTGAGAAGTACATGTATCACGTATACCAAGCACAGCATCAACGCAAGATTCGGGTCCAATAAATCATAGCGATGTCAATTTCCAACTCACTGTGACTTTATGCCCAAATTAGTTCTCATGACAGGGTTTCACGTGCTTTATTTTGGCTGATAAGGGTATAGAAATTTTATGCCTCCGCCTGCTGTCGATCGTCATATCTTAACACCTTTCCACTAAACTTTCAAGCCCTTATATCATTTGAAAAGGTTGGCGCCCAAGGCGTTCAATAATGTTCTGTAGCTGGGGAGCTGAAGAATACGGCCTCATTGGGTCAACAGAATGGGTTGAGGTAAGTTGTCAGTCGGTTGATACATGAAATATTGTGTCGTTACCAGAATGTTGTCTTTCTGTGATGATCATTCCATCATTGGTAGACGACTTCACTTTGGAGTCCATCCTCTGTGAGACATTATTGATAAACCGATAAATAGGAATATATTCTTATAACTGGGTTCGTTTTAACCATCCTAAATACTCTCTCTATGTGTTTACCAACAGGAATTTTCAAAGAATCTAGGCGCCAGAAGCGTTACATATCTGAACGTTGATCTCTCTGTTGGTGGAACTCACGTGCCGGAAGTGTCGTCCACACCACTATTGTACAAAACACTTTATCGTGCCGCCCGAAAGGTATTATTGTGTCCAACAAATATCGCTGCATGGTGTTATACAAAGATCATTTTACTAAGCGTGCGATACACTAACTATTACCAAAGTCTATGATTCTGGTACGATGTTTTCTCAGATAAATTTTCTAAGTTGGGATCTGAGCGATAATGTATAGCATCTTAAAAGCAGTAAAGCATTTCTTTGAGTGGAAATTATATCAAACGGTGATTAACGCACAAGTAGTGTGAGAATTATGAAGAGTCTCTGTTCTATTTGAGGATACTAATATTAACTGCCTTGTGAATATTGTAGGTTGCCTCACCAGAAGAACAGGGAAGATCACTGTACGATATTTGGTTGAGGCGGAATGGAGCAAGGGGGTTGCCAAGGTAACGTGTTTCCAGTGTGGATGTGCATGCACAGATTATCATTTGGCGAAACTGTGCCAGTTTCCCACACTTGGTAAAAGTTTTCAACAGGAAAGAAAAGGTATCAATGTCATCCACTATGAGAGACGGCGGCAGTAGAAATTTCATAAAATCGAAATCAAACATAAATTTGGGCTCCTGCTATGGGTTTTACTCAAATGCTATACTATATATAGGTATGCTTTCCTTACACTAGAATATTTAATTACTTCCCCGCGTCTCATCGCAAGCGATGAACAAAATATGAGCCAACCTCTTTTCATTCAAAGAGAATATCAGATAACGTAGACGTAATTTACGATTCATTTTACATTTTCAGGATAGATGACCTGGGAGCAGGCAGTGACTTTTTATCTTTCGCGTATCAAATTGGAGTACCCTGTGCAGCTTTTACGTATAGCCCTGAATCGGTAACAATTCAATCCCATGGCTTGAATAATAATAGGGATGTTGTATTTTCTGTTTTCCCTCATTTTCATTGTGCCTCAAAGAAATGTAATGAATACCTAAAAGAAACAAAAGTGAAAAAGGTGATCCATGATAATCATCACCTACCAATAAAGGAAGATCCCGCGCCTCGCCTCGCAGACTTGACACAATTCTAAGACGATATTTTATGTCAAAGAATGGTGATGTATAAATTGATCACAACTTTTAAGTTCACGAAGTCGAGAAAGTGTGGTTTATTTGAATGGGAAGAATAAAAGTCTATCGAGGAATCAGTTGAAAAAACTCAGTACTTATCTACGTTGAAGTCGACACTTATGTGGAAACGTAATCGTCCGCTTTCTTTTGTCACAATTGGACTTCCTGTCAAAAATCCCTCCCTTGTGTCTGTCTATGTTTTCTTGGTTTTTCCCTCTTATACCACTCACTCATTGCCTCTTTGCAAACAAAAATGTTTTGACTCTTACTGCCTACCTTTTTGTCTCTTGTTATAGGAATCTGGATTCTCAATTTACCCTCTTTACCATTCTGTTTACGAGACGTTTTACTTTTTCGAGACGTTCTTAGACCCTGCTTTCAGACGGTCTCTAGCGATAGCTCAGATGTGGGGTGAGGTCGCGCGTGACTTGGCCGACTCTGTCATCATCCCGTTCGACTGCAACGATTATGCCGAACAATTGGAATTGTCCATAGATGATTTGAAGGGCCACTATGAATCAGAGATGAAGAAAAAGAACATAAACTTTGGTATGTATCAATACGTCTCCCGTGATGCATACACACATACATACACACATACATACATACATACATACATACATACATACATACATACATACATACATACATACATACATACATACATACATACATACATACATACATACATACATACATACATACATACATACATACATACCACATACATACATACATACATACATACATACATACATACATACATAAATACATACATACATACATACATACATACATACATACATACATACATACATACATACATACATACATACATACATACGTACGTACATACATACATACATACATACGTCTAGGTACGTACATACGTAGGTACGTACATACGTATACGGATGTTCTTACGTATATTTATGTCAGTATGTATGTCAATATGTATGTATGTCATATGTCAGTATGGCACTCAGTCAGTCTGTCTGTCTGTCTGTATGTCTGTATGTCTGTATGTATGTATGTATGTATGTATGTATGTATGTATGTATGTATGTATGTATGTATGTATGTATGTAAACTTATGTGTAAATGTGTATGTTTGTGGGTGCGATGCCGAAAGGAAGAGCAACTTTCGATTTGGAATGATGCTGATCAGCTGTATTAGAAAAATGGTCAGTTCCTTAATGAAGTTCAGTTTAGACGACCCTGTGAAGTTTTAACCGTTAACATTTAATTTATAACCACTTACTTTTGGAAGAACTTAAACGAGCGTTATTGCAAACCTGTCAAAATTATAACAAATATCGCACAAAGTCTTTTCGTAACTACTGTCTGCATGTATTTTCATTTTAGATGCTATCGATTCTGCCGTGAGTAAGTTTAAAGTAGCTGCAAATAATTTCCATGTCAAGATTGACAATATGAAGCTGGCGGAGTGAGTATAATGTCATCATAGGCAATTATGAATATATCGTATCGCGCTTATCCATTTTGCCACGTTCTGTGTCGTACAAATTCATTAGTTTGGTAACACATTCGGGGATTGTCTTCAAGCACTAACAAGGATCATGAAGTGAATTTTTGACGATCTGATACACTTGTTAATCAGTCAAAATTAGTGACCAGGATAGGAGGATATTCGACCCGTCGACAAAACAAGAAAGAACCTCAGTGGCTGAGATGACTCGGATTGTGTCGACTTCAATTTCGTGCAAAACATTGAATCATTCGATAGTAAACATAGGACATGATCTCACTTATTTTAGACAACTTTACGAACATTTACGCATAGAATGTCTCGCACATGAACAAACCTCTAATCCAGTGAGTTTGTATCGAAGTGATGACGGTGGTAGACTGTTGGTCGACAAAGGAGTTTAAACAATATTGTTTACACCTTCTTCACCAGCGCTATGGAAATTCGACAAATTAATGATCAGTTGATGAGCGTTGAACGTGCTTTCATAGATCCCCTTGGACTCCCAAACAGGAAATTCCTCAGGTAAGGAAGCTAACACGTTTCGTTGACAGAGAATGCTTATAAATACCTACTCCTTCAACGTTAAGCTCTTCGTGAAAGATAATTTTACACAGACTAAAATCATCGTTTCCTTGTCGACACAAAATTCCTAACAAACGCCTTTTAGAAATCAACTATCCGAATTCATATTTTTTGTTATAACGCGAGCAATCGGAAATTGCACATTTGTGAACTTTACTAGTTTTCTGTAGTGAATGCATTTCATGTTACATCTAGCTATAGGCACAAACCAGGTTTCTGCGCGCCCGATGGCCAGTGTGTTATTGTCTACGTTAACTTGAATTTGCTTGAATACTCTCACATATCGACTACCAAAGCTTTTCAGCACAGTATTTGAATGAATTATACGCATCCGCTATCGATAATCAGTATTTGGAACTGGATATCAGTCTAAATGACACAGAACAGTTACTGAGAAACCGGTTAAATTCGAATAACATTCGCTTCAGCGAGATAAAAATGCAGTTTTTTCCCGATGGAAGTTCGTGAAAAAGTGGGAAAACTTCACTTGATATAGATTATTTTGTGTTTCGTTAGACATGTAGTGTACGCTCCCAGTGGTACCAACTACTACGCGGCATCAGCATTTCCCGGAATAAATGACGCCATGTATAAGATAGAAGACGACGATGAAGACCGATGGAACGTGGTCAGACAGCAAATGGCTGTAGCGGCCTTCACCATCGAATCAGCAGCGACGACGATGGTGGACGTTGAACTGTGAAACTTACCAATGCATCTGCTGCAGTGTTGTTGTTGTTGCAGTTGTTTATTTGTTAGTTTCTCTGTATGAATGACAAATGCAAAAATATAATAACTACAAAAGCTGTGAGGCCACAGACAGGAATATTGGCCGGACATTTAGTTCTAACGTTCCATTGCAACGGTAATGTTGAATGTTAAAAGATTGAAAGATTTGGAATGTTTTGGATTAATTATACCCTCCAACGCAGCTGTACGCCGATTACATGATATGTATGCTACGTCATAGAGAAACCTAATGATTGCATTTATTAAAACGCTTAGATTATATCTCTGAGTCACTAGTTATGGTGGACAGTTTACTTTGCAATATTAAGATACGCCTGCTCTGCATCTAATGGTGTCAATATAATACTGTAAAAATACTCGCATTTATGTAAAATAATCGCAATCATACCAATCCATAATCCAATGACAGTAGGTCGGAATTCGCAAGACAATAGTTGTAAACATAGACACGAAACAGCACAGAACAGACAGTAAATAGACGGTACACAAACAAAGTCATATTCATGAAAGAAAGATATATGGACCTCTGGTCAGAAGACCAAGAAGTGATGTCAGGTGTTTCGAAAATAGTAAGCGCATCCTGCCCCACATGTGGCACCCGCCATATATCAATCTATAAGTCAGATAGGTAGTGGTCACTAACTAAGGCCCAATGTCACCGATGCCATCAGTGATCATTTGTCGAAGAGAGATATTGTATTTATCTACCAGCTTGCGATACCTGCCAAAAAAGCGTTTGAATGTAGAGACAAGTCTTGCTCTGGTGTAACCTTGATTTAATAGTTTGTAAGAGAGATGGCTATGTCTCTCTACAAAATCACCATATGAACTGCATGCTCTAGCATATCGAATAAGCTGGGAAATATATACCCCATAAGCTGGTGAGAGTGGAATATTACTTATGAGGTGTGGAAAATTGATGATACTAAAGTTCAAATCATCTCTCTTGTCATATAGCCTAGTAGAAAGGTGACCATTAGAGTCAAATTCAAGTAAAATGTCCAGATATGAAGCAGAAAAGGCCGTTTCTGTAGTTTCTTTAATCTCCAATTCTGGATGATAAATCATAGCGAGATATCTACTGAATTCAGAGTTATTCATAGAAATAACATCGTCTATGTATCTATATGTTAGATTGAAAGTTCGAGCTACAGAGACCTTTTTCTGTTTAATTAAGTTCTGGATAAATTCTGCATCATATGAGAACAGAAATAAGTCTGCAAGCAAGGGAGCACAGTTAGTGCCCATAGGAATTCCTATACACTGTTGGAAAATGTGCCCTCCAAATTCTACAAATATGTTGTCGATGAGGAAATCAAGCATACTGATAATGTCTTTCTCGGTATAAAACACTTTAGCGTTAGTTGCATTTTCAACAAAATATGTAGAATTATACCCTAATACCACATATTTGTAACGGCGTGAACCTATGGAGTTCCATCGTAGCTCAAGTTTCGGTACCAGTATTGGTGTTGAGTTCAATGACAGTATCCAGGGGTCGAACAGTCTCGGGCACGGTGTTTTATAACGCTTTAGTTGACCTCATAACTGTTTCGTATGAAATCTGACACGATCTTATCAGACCTTTAAAAAAACCGTCTCACGGTGATTAAATGACAAAGCGAATTTAGGTCAGGGAGAAACCTGTGCACGTTATGTATACGCTAATTCTGCAGAACTAAGGTTTCTTTACTTTGTTTACTTTCTTATAACTAAAACGAGATTCTGTTAATATTTAGCGGGTACATACATGTCAACGAGTTGTTCTTCGAGATTATTTATCCAATATCACATGTTCTTTCATCGTATCAGCATGAGTGCCATTTGAGCTGCGTCAGAGGCGAGATAATAGCCAAGTGTCTGGCACAGCACACATGACGATCATGCTGAAGCGGTGATATCGTGTTAAAAGTCGAGATATTACAAACACACGCCCAGAAATTAAAGGAATGGAGAAAGTTTTGTTTATGGAAATTTTTATTTACCATACGCATAAACGATACTGAAACAGGTTTCATTCGTAAAACTTAATAACGTCACATTTCAAACTGTATTATATATTATAGTCCAAGCATAGGACTATGTGCCCTTGGGAAGGTGACAATTTGCTCGACGACATTAGGGCAATTGGCCTCCTGCCGCTGGGGTACTGTACAGTTCCTAGCTAGGTCACAGGGGAGACAGGATAGACAAATAAACAACAAATAAATAAATACACGCACGCACAAACACATACACACACACACACACACACATATATATATATATATATATAAATATAGATATATTTATATATATTTATATATTTGTTTGTGCATCTCTCCCTCTATATATATATATATATATATATATATATATATATATATATATATATATATATATATATATATATATATGCCCTTGTGAAACGTGCGTCAATTAAGGTGACTAAAATTAGTTCAAATGTATAACAGACCTTACGTGTATAAGAATAAATGAATTTTTGCAAATATTCACGAATATCTGTTGTTTTCTTATACTTTACTTTCAAAGGAGTGAAAGCGATTTGTATATGTCAAGTAATAGTAGTCAGGCAACGCGTATGGCATGGTATTGTAAGTTCGGCCAAGAAATTGGATCCTTTGCTCTGCGCAGACCAAAACTTTCAAAGGTACGCTACGCGCGTAAGAATTCCAAAACACAGAAAATTTTACACGCCTAGAATGTAGATCACAGATGTGACATTTGACTGTATCCATGTACAGTGGTGCCAATTCAAGAATCAAAAGCAGAAACTTCTGTTTCTGTTTCAGAAACTTCTTTTTCGCCACACTACAATATGACCCTCCGCAGGCATGCAGGCGTGTTCAGCCTAAGGACAGTTATACAACATTTTCTAGATAAGGACTTGTAGGAAGAAAAGGTAAGTGTTACAATCTTAGTCAAATACACTGTGTGTTTTTTAATGGAAGATCTCTAAAAACGCGCGCTCAGGAACACCAAACAAAAATATGATTACTCCAGCCTATACTTTGAACATCACAGGATAATGCGATACGGTCATTGGTATATAATACTGATTTATATGTCAAACCCGCTCCGGCCGTTCAGAGCCTATGAAGACATTAAATTCACTGAGGTTAGACCTCAATGGTGTTTTAAGGACTCCGTATCAGTGAGTTCATCACCAAATCAACATAAAATAGTTTTGCTGTTTGAAGTCGCTATCGCTTTGTGTCCGGAATGTGGCTTATCATGAAAGTTGCTGTACCAAGCTTGGTGGCAAGTGATGGCCGGTTACGATAAACGACTGTCGGCCTACTTTGCGTGGCCATTGACTTGCCATGAAGCGGCGGACAAAGGCAAGCCAAACATGTGATAGTGATATAATAAAAACGTGTTTTGGCGACACCATAATGTACGAAAGGTGACGTATACACTTTTTGATTAAAGTAAAATGGGTTTCAATACTAGCATTTGAGTCGAAGTACAATGACAACATCAGGAAAAATGTTAACTGGACTTTTTAAGTCGTCGAATACAAGACAAACAACGGTCAGTGAATATAGACATTCACTTTTTAATATGTCGCATAACCCAACCATGTGATACGTCACTTTGAAACACGTGATCGTATAACATTGGACAAGGCCACTGCTTTCTTCAACACAGTTATTTGCAGTCCTGTACACCGTTTTGCCTGTTTTAACGTGCTTTTCTTTGCATCATCGCAAGTATTAATTGTAATCTAGCGATTGCGACAACATGGGTTACGGGCGTAACTCCGCAGTCAAGCTGAACCGTACGTTCCTCGTTGTAACTCTCGGCGTCGTGTTGCTCGTAGGGTTTACTATTGGTATACTTATCGGGCATTTTGCCATATCGAAAACACCCAAGGAAACATCGCAACCCCAAGACAAACCAAGTTGCGGAGCAGCCTGCGAGGAGCCCGATGCAGATTGCATCTTTGGGAAACTGGTCGCCAAAATGAAAGCAGACAACATTAAGGAGTATTTGCGGTATGCTTTCTGATGAATTCCTTTAGTGAAAATTATGGTTCGCTTACAAGTCCACACTCTTCTGTTTTCTGTCGGGCTTTATTTAAATGACTTGAATAGCTCATAAAACAAGTTAAGTTCGACACTTTCTATCAAAGGTCGGGACTTTAAAAGACCTAACCGTTGATAAAAAAATGGAGCAACGTTTGTGTGACACAAATACTCCTTTTACTCAAACTCTTTTCTGCAAAACATCGGCGCAAAAAAACTCCCACTTAATGTAAGGAAAATTTTATCATCTTGGTTTTTCGGAAATTTTATTATTTCAATAAGGTTACATGTAACACAGGAATGGCGAATTTCAAATATCGGTAAAAGTTTGGTAATTTGTTTCTCTAGTACTAAAATTTGCACGGTGACCCCCGATTTTTATTCTTGATTGTTTTGAGAGAACATAGTTGAAGGATTACTTGAGGAAAGTTTGAGCAAATGTTTAAGCTTAAGTCTTCACTTTCGAGGCGCATATTACCTTAAGTTAAAGTTTTCACCGTTTTATTTTTGTGAAAGTCGAAAATCTAATTTTCCCCATAGAGTTAACACAGGGATTGCTGCCATTTGAATTTCAAATCTCCGTTAATATTTTCTAATTATCACTTTTTCGCGTTGACCGCTCTTTATCTTTTTCAATACAGAAAGTTTGCACAAAATTTTAGTTTTTTTTCAATTTGGAGGCGTGCACAGCAATAGCCAAGTGTGATGTATACGTTAGCTGCAATAACGTTTACAATATTTCTTTAAATTTGGCAGAGAATTTCAGTAAGTCAGGTTGAAAGTATGGGTAGACAGTTGTACGTACACACAGTATACGAATTCGATTCCATTATACCTACAAAGCTACAAATTATTGTCCGAAAACATATAAAAAAGTTGAACTAAATCTAAGATATTGGCCGACAGCAATCGAAACCAGTAACAGTTGTCCTGGCTAAGACGCTTTGATTTTAATATTCGACCTGTACGTAATGTCCTCTGCAGGGAAATTCCGCAACAACGATCATTTGAATCCAGAAGAATTTGATCGTTTTCACCAAAAGTTGTTTGATATGACTGGAAATAAGAAGTTTCCCGACTAAAGATCATCTCTGCCACCTCGATTTAATTTTCCAAAGAAGCGACACAACTGGCGCCTTTTCATGTAGCGCATTCGGATCGCGCGACATCTGAATGGGATAGACTTTCGCTTTGGGGGTAAATATTTCATCTGGCATTGAAAAGCTTGGTGTAAGCCAAAACTGTCACTGGTGGGGGGGGGGCAGGATTGGACACCATAGGGGGGGAGATTTATAGAAAACAATAATGTAACCTTCCATCGTCGTTACAGGAGGCTGACTTCAACGCCACATCTGGCTGGGACTCCGGCAGACCTGACCAATGCCGAATATGTCCGTGACCAATGGCTTGAACAAGGACTCGATTCGGCCAAGATATATTCGTATGACGTATTGCTGTCATATCCGGAGGCTGACAATTTGGTAAGAAAAGACGGATTGTAAAAGAAATAAGGGACCTGGGACACATTTCACTACAATCACCGCTGTTTGTGCATGTTGTTACGTAGGAGAGTTACACCATTTACATTTTAACCATTTGAAACTCACTCTTACCCTAGTCATGACCCCAATTCATACTGATGGATGGGACATGTCTGGGTGGTAAAGGACTCGGGGGTAATGTTATGATACCATCCATCCACACACTCTAGAGATATTGTGTCTTTGAGGGCCAAAAAAGTTATCTCGGCCATTCCACCAGGAAACGAATTACCGAACCGTCTTAATGAATGTTCAGAAATCTGAAGGTTATACTTCAAAATCACCAAGAGACATAAATAACCATCGTTGAAAAGCCGTCTACTCCGAAGATAACACCGTCGTGGCTGAAATGGAAATAACGATGTACTAAGTGAGCCTTCAATTATTATCAGGGAGTTGGCGGGAGGAAAGTGAGGGTGGTCCATAAATGTAAAATGTGACCTCCCATGATCAATTCTAAAAATTAATGTGACCTTCCTATTGATGCCCCTTTCTAAAATATGACCAACGCTTGAAACCCAAAACTTTGAAATGTGTGTATAACCTTCGAATGATAAATTGGCTGCCTTTTTACAAGTGAAGAGAAAAGGGACATTTATTTGCTGTAACTTTTGGTCATACATTTAGTTGTCTTTTCTGTGTATCAAATGCTGCTTCCTATCCAACTCCCCACAGCGTGTAAGCATGTCAAGTATTCTGCTTGTCAACAAAGCCCATACATGTGTAATTACTATAGTTTTTGTTGACAAATAAATTCTACTTCAGACTTGAATTCAATTTTCAACTGTAACAATGCTGACAGTGCCCTTATAAAAGCACATATTTATTTAGTTTAGTATTGTAATATTATTTTATAGTTGCTTATCGACAGCCATGCATGTATAGCGAATCAATATTTTCGGTGAAATTCCCAAATCAAATTTCTTGAACACAATTGCACTTGTAGCCACCCTATCCTAATCCAATACGTTTATATAAATTATCAAACGTCTGTAAATGCACGAACATCGCTAGTTTATACAAAAAATGTTCGTAGTTTTTTCATAGACTACTATGTACGGTGGATCAAGCGTGTGTGATTTTCGATGAAATTCCACAATTAATGTTTTTGTACACACATGCACTGGCTATTCCGCACAGCAAAAAAATACCCCTGTGAGAGGCCATGTACAGGCCCTAACATAACCCTCTGGTACAGGTCTGTGTCAGCTGAACGTCCCTTTTCTATGACAGGGGCTGATGTCTGTATCCAGGGCTGTGGGGACAGGACCGTGTACAGTGTTGTGGACACGGACCTTTGACAGGGTCTGAATTTCTGCCTGTCTCAGCACTGTATTTACACGGCTGTACACAGCAATGTAAATACAGACCTGTAACAGGGTCAATATTTGTATTAATGTGCAAACGATTATGCATGTATTGATTTCTGTCAACAAAATTAGCCCATTTTTCTGAAAATATACACCCCTGAAATCTTGCAAATTTACAGACCCTGTAACAGGCCCTGTAAATTCAACACACCATTGTTTTTACACAACCATTTCAGTCATGTGGTCTCAGCACTGGATACACTCAGAAATTACATCACTTTATACATTCCTGTAATACGAGGCCTGATACAGACCTGTTCATACACCCCTAGTATCTGACCAATTTACAGGTCCTGTAACAGGTTTTTTCTTAGGGACTGCTACAGGTACTGATCAGACATTGTTACAGGCATATACTGAAATCTGCTTGTAGTTTTCTTGCTGTGTAATCAAGTAACTTTTATGTCAATCATCCAACATCGAAGATTGCACAGATATTGCTAGTTTTATATCGGAAAACATTGTTCATAGTTTTTTCATAGACACCCCAATGTATAGTAGAGCCAAATTTTTGGTGAAATTCCACAATCAAATTTGTTGTACACATATACACTTGTAACCTCGTCTAATGAAGTATATTAATATCAATTATTCTGTGTCTATACATGAACAAATATTGCTAGTTTTATATTGGAAAAAAATTGTTATGAGTTTTTCATGCCATTGCATTCAGGTTCAGCTGCTTGACGAGGAGGGCGGGGTTAACTTTACCTGTGCTGTCAAAGAACAGGGTCTGAGACCAGGAGAAGACAGTCCGGACATCGTCAACCCATTTAATGCATATTCGGGAACCGGCAATGTTACAGTAAGGAAATTGTAATTATATTAAAATTGTGTCATGCTTACCATTCTATGCAAGTCTGCAAATAGCAGAATTCCAGCGTCGATGATTACATGTGGTCTAGTATTTCTTGTTTCCATTTCCTTTGAAATGATGAAATCGATGTTCGCTTTCTTTGACAATGAAGTCACAATCTTCTCTGCCGTTCACCGCAAACTGTGTCAATCAGATCGCTTGTGTAGGGGTATAAAGAGTCGTGTTTTAGCTTCCATACATTTTTATGGAATATTAAAATCAGATTTAGAGACGTTCTAGTTTCCTTCCTCTTCGCTTAGTTTTTGGTGTCTGTCTCATGTTGGTAATAAGTCTGGAACCAGCCTGTAGTTTCTGTATGGTAGCCCCAAACTTACTGTACCGAAAGTACGGAGGGTTTCTTGACCGCAGATTTGTCCTCGGAGAGAAAGGGTGAATAGAATGTAATGACCGAGGACACCTCTAAACCTTATTTTGTCAATAAAGTTAGCGTTGTGAAGCCATTAACACTGCATTGAAATGTAGCTGTCAACACAAGACGAATTTCTTACAGGGAGACTTGGTGTATGTGAATTACGCGAGAGATGTAGATTTCGATAAACTGGCTGAAATTGCTCCTGATTTAAACTTAACGGGGAAGATCCTAATAGCGAGATATGGAAAGATATTTCGAGGAAATAAGGTAAGAATTGGAAGAAAATGTAAACATACTAATCCTTTCAGTTCATCCACTTTGTCATAGCCTAAGGATGGCGGAATTTGTCGTTGGGAATCATCGTTTTAAAGTTGGAATAAAAGTATATCTACACAACGGTATTTGATGTGCTGAAGTGTTGACGGTTGTTGTGACGAGATAGTCAATCAGTCTGCAGCAGTAGCGGATCATGTGTTAGCCTCAAATTTAACGCAGCTGGTCAATGGTGCACAAAAACACAATTGACAAAGTTTTATTGGTCACACGGGAAAAAACAAAGTATGAAAGAATCTGCACAAAAAGGCATTATTTTAAATTTCGTTTTACCTGAGTGATAAAAGTGGTAAGTATACAAGGCAGATGACGTGAAGGGCAAACTTAAAATGAAGTAAAAATCATCACTGGTGTATTATTTCGTATAGATAATATGAAGTTTGGTTTGCATTCAGCACCATGGTGACAATCTAGTTTCAGCCAACGTTTGCGGGTACTTCTGAAAGCCTCACTGACGCTATTTTGGTGTTATTTTATGTCGATGGCTTTCCCTTCTTACAGGCCAAACACGCTGAGCACCATGGGGCTATCGGTTTAATCCTGTATTCGGACCCCGCTGATTATGGTAGTAAGAATGCAACTAGTGTGTACCCACATTCGTGGTGGTTGCCTGATACTGGAGCCCAGCGTGGCAATTTGCATGTCAGTGACCATAAAGGCGATCCTTTGACTCCAGGATATCCAGCAAAAGGTAGGAGTTGATTATTCCAGAGAGTTTGAAGTAAGAGGGTTTAGAAGGAAGGTTTGAAGGAAGAAAGGAAGGTGGATCTACGTAGGTAGGTGGATGGGTAGGTAGGTAGGTAGGTAGGTAGGTAGGTATGTAGGTAGGTAGGTAGGTAGGTAGGTAAGTAGGTAGGTGTTATAGCGTGGAAGTATCTTGTGCATTTCTCCTGTTTCTCTTCAGATTATGCCTATCGGACTTCGGTCGAAGACTCCCCATTACCAACAATTCCAGTCCATCCAATCGGCTACGGTGATGCGAAAATGTTTCTCAGGTATTTTGTGCCCAATAAGTGTTAAAGTCACGTTCCATGCCATATCTCTGTGGTCATGTGGACTTTATTTTATGTTGCTATTGTTGTTCTTGTGGCTGCTGCTGCTTTACTGAACCTGCAAGTAACAATGTCAAGTATAACAAAAGTGTTCACAAACACTGATTTAGAAGTGTTTTTCTTTTTCAGATATTCCATTCAACCTCTTCCACTGTGACCTTTGCCCACCAACTGTGCTTTTGTATATACCTCCTAGCTATCGCCGTGGAAAGGCAAAATTTTCCTGTTCTCTATTTTTGAAGGGAACTCAGAAATACCTACAACATTCCGGCAGACTGGAAAGGAGATCTTGACATTGAATACAATATTGGCCCTGGTTTCATCGGCACGAACAGGTGAGCGCTGCAACCTTTTCTTATAGACGATTCCTCTGAAGGGCCTCTTCATTGGATCTAGCTGTTTATTAAAAAAAACGTACAGTAATGATTTCATTAAACGCTGGATCTCTGACACCGACATTATGAAAGTTGTTTTCCTATCAAAGATCGTTTTCATTTTGTGTTCATAGGCAGGTTAGAATGGAGATACATACCAGCAACCAAAGACGTAATACGTACAATGCCATCGGGTTTATCAGAGGAGCCGTAGAACCGGGTAGGATAACCGCAGTTAACATTTTAAATTTGAGGCCGGTGTTTTGAGGCACAATACAGCGTTGAGGTTGACACATTCACGTATTCATTTCAAAACCAAAGTTCCTCTGAAACGCCGCTCACTTACGATACCGCTGTCATTGACCTCAGACGACAATATTAATTATCAATATTCGTATGTCTTGGTCGATTATTTGAGAGATAATGCCGTTGAAATTACATTTTCTATCGTCTTTGTAAAGTTTATCTTTGCCTCCCTGTCTGTCTGTACCTCCTTCTCCGTCTCTTCTCCGCCCAGATCGTTATGTTTTACTTGGTAATCATCGTGACGCTTGGGTATTTGGAGCAGCCGATCCGTCCAGCGGTACAGCTTCTATGCTGGAACTAAGTAGAGTATTTGGAGAGCTGGTCAAAGAAGGTAAGAACAAGGGTTGATCCCATGGAGGCACCGAGTAAGAACTACATGTATCACGTATACCAAGCATAGCATCAACGTAAGATTCGGGCCCAATAAATCACAGCGACGTCATTTTCCAACTCACTGTGAATTTACGCCCAAATTAGTTCTCATGACGGGGTTTCACGTGCTTTATTTGGGCTGATAAGGGTATAGAAATGTTATGTCTGCGTCTGCTCTCGATCATCATATCTTGACACCTTTCACCTCAACTTTCAAGCCCTTATATCATTTGAAAGGTTGGCGCCCCAGACGTTCAATAATGTTCTGTAGCTGGGGAGCTGAAGAATACGGTCTCATTGGGTCAACAGAATGGGTTGAGGTAAGTTGTCAGTCGGTTGATACTTGAAATATTGTGTTGTTACCAGAATGTTGTCTTTCTGTGATGATCATTCCATCATTGGTAGACGACTTCACTTTGAAGTCCATCCTCTGTGAGACATTATTGATAAAACGATAAATAGGAACATGTTGTTATAACTGGGTTCGTTTTAACCATCCTAAATACTCTCTCTATGTGTTTACCAACAGGAATTTTCAAAGAATCTTGGCGCCAGAAGCGTTACATATCTGAACGTTGATCTCTCTGTTGGTGGAACCCACGTGCCGGAAGTGGCGTCCACACCTCTATTGTACAAAACACTTTATCGTGCCGCCCGAAAGGTATTATTGTGTCCAACAAATATCGCTGCATGGTATTATACAAAGGTCATTTTGCTAAGCGTATGATACGTCAACTATTACCAAAGTCTTAGATTCCGGTACGATGTTTTCTCAGATAAATTTTCTAAATTGGGATCTGAGCGATAATGTAGCCTATAGCATCTTGAAAGCAGCAAAGCATTTCTTTGAGTGGAAATTATATCAAACGGTGATTAACGCACAAGTAGTGTGAGAATTATGAAGAGTCTCTGTTCTTTTTGAGGATACTAATATTAACTGCCTTGTGAATATTGTAGGTTGCCTCACCAGAAGAACAGGGAAGATCACTGTACGACATTTGGTTGATGCGGAATGGAGCAAGGGGGTTGCCAAGGTAACGTGTTTCTGTGTGGATGTGGGTGTGCATGCACAGATTATCATTTGGCGAAAGTGCGCCAGTTTCCCACACTTGGTAAAAGTTTTCAACGGGAAAGAAAAGATATCAATGTCACCCACTATGAGAGACGGCGGCAGCAGAAATTTCATTAAATCGAAATCAAACATAAATTCGGGCTATGGGTTTTACTCAAATGCTATACTATAGGTATGCTTTCCTTACACTAGAATATTTAATTACTTCCCCGCGTCTCATCGCCAGCACAGAACAAAATATTAGCCAATCTCTTTTCATTCAAAGAGAATATCAGATAACGTAGACGTAATTTACGATTCATTTTACATTTTCAGGATAGATGACCTGGGAGCAGGCAGTGACTTTTTATCTTTCGCGTATCAAATTGGAGTACCCTGTGCAGCTTTTACGTATAGCCCTGAATCGGTAACAATTTAATCCCCTGGCTAAAATAATAGTAGGGATGTTGTATTTTCTGTTTTCCCTCATTTTCATTGTGCCTCAAAGAAATGTAATGAATACCTAAAAGAAACAAAAGTGAAAAAGGCGATCCATGATAATCATCACCGACCAATAAAGGAAGATCCCGAGCCTCGCCTCGCAGACTTGACACAATTCTAAGACGATATTCTATGTCAAAGAACGGTGATGTATAAATTGATCACAACTTTTAAGTTCACGAAGTCGATAAAGTGTGGTTTATTTGAATGGGAAGAATAAAAGTCTATCGAGGAATCAGTTGAAAAAACTCAGTACTTATCTACGTTGAAGTCGACACTTATGTGGAAACGTAATCGTCCGCTTTCTTTTGTCACAATTGGACTTCCTGTCAAAAATCCCTCCCTTGTGTCTGTCTATGTTTTCTTGGTTTTTCCCTCTTATACCACTCACTCATTGCCTCTTTGCAAACAAAATGTTTTGACTCTTACTGCCTACCTTTTTGTCTCTTGTTATAGGAATCTGGATTCTCAATTTACCCTCTTTACCATTCTGTTTACGAGACGTTTTACTTTTTCGAGACGTTCTTAGACCCTGCTTTCAGACGGTCTCTAGCGATAGCTCAGATGTGGGGTGAGGTCGCGCGTGACTTGGCCGACTCTGTCATCATCCCGTTCGACTGCAACGATTATGCCGAACAATTGGAATTGTCCATAGATGATTTGAAGGGCCACTATGAATCAGAGATGAAGAAAAAGAACATAAACTTTGGTATGTATCAATACGTCTCCCGTGATGCATACACACATACATACATACATACATACATACATACATACATACATACATACATACATACATACATACATACATACATACATACATACATACACACGTACGTACGTACGTACGTACGTACATACATACATACATACATACGTCTAGGTACGTACATACGTAGGTACGTACATACGTATACGGATGTCCTTACGTATATTTATGTCAGTATGTATGTCAATATGTATGTATGTCATATGTCAGTATGGCACTCTGTCTGTCTGTCTGTCTGTCTGTCTGTCTGTCTGTCTGTCTGTCTGTCTGTCTGTATGTATGTATGTATGTATGTATGTATGTATGTATGTATGTATGTATGTATGTATGTATGTATGTAAACTTATGTGTAAATGTGTATGTCTGTGGGTGCGATGCCGAAAGGAAGAGCAACTTTCGATTTGGAATGATGCTGATCAGCTGTATTAGAAAAATGGTCAGTTCCTTAATGAAGTTCAGTTTAGACGACCCTGTGAAGTTTTAACCGTTAACATTTAATTTATAACCACTTACTTTTGGAAGAACTTAAACGAGCGTTATTGCAAACCTGTCAAAATTATAACAAATATCGCACAAAGTCTTTTCGTAACTACTGTCTGCATGTATTTTCATTTTAGATGCTATCGATTCTGCCGTGAGTAAGTTTAAAGTAGCTGCAAATAATTTCCATGTCAAGATTGACAATATGTAGCTGGCGGAGTGAGTATAATGTCATCATAGGCAATTATGAATATATCGTATCGCGCTTATCCATTTTGCCACGTTCTGTGTCGTACAAATTCATTAGTTTGGTAACACATTCGGGGATTGTCTTCAAGCACTAACAAGGATCATGAAGTGAATTTTTGACGATCTGATACACTTGTTAATCAGTCAAAATTAGTGACCAGGATAGGAGGATATTCGACCGTCGACAAAACAAGAAAGAACCTCAGTGGCTGAGATGACTCGGATTGTGTC
This sequence comes from Ptychodera flava, assembly GCF_041260155.1. Classification (NCBI taxonomy): domain Eukaryota; kingdom Metazoa; phylum Hemichordata; class Enteropneusta; family Ptychoderidae; genus Ptychodera; species Ptychodera flava. The sequence goes on from NC_091941.1 coordinate 21,850,323, forward strand.
GACTTCAATTTCGTGCAAAACATTGAATCATTCGATAGTAAACATAGGACATGAACTCACTTATTTTAGACAACTTTACGAACATTTACGCATAGAATGTCTCGCACATGAACAAACCTCTAACCAGTGAGTTTGTATCGAAGTGATGACGGTGGTAGACTGTTGGTCGACAAAGGAGTTTAAACAATATTGTTTACACCTTCTTCACCAGCGCTATGGAAATTCGACAAATTAATGATCAGTTGATGAGCGTTGAACGTGCTTTCATAGATCCCCTTGGACTCCCAAACAGGAAATTCTCAGGTAAGGAAGCTAACACGTTTCGTTGACAGAGAATGCTTATAAATACCTACTCCTTCAACGTTAAGCTCTTCGTGAAAGATAATTTTACACAGACTAAAATCATCGTTTCCTTGTCGACACAAAATTCCTAACAAACGCCTTTTAGAAATCAACTATCCGAATTCATATTTTTTGTTATAACGCGAGCAATCGGAAATTGCACATTTATGAACTTTACTAGTTTTCTGTAGTGAATGCATTTCATGTTACATCTAGCTATAGGCACAAACCAGGTTTCTGCGCGCCCGATGGCCAGTGTGTTATTGTCTACGTTAACTTGAATTTGCTTGAATACTCTCACATATCGACTACCAAAGCTTTTCAGCACAGTATTTGAATGAATTATACGCATCCGCTATCGATAATCAGTATTTGGAACTGGATATCAGTCTAAATGACACAGAACAGTTACTGAGAAACCCGGTTAAATTCGAATAACATTCGCTTCAGCGAGATAAAAATGCTGTTTTTTTCCGATGGAAGTTCGTGAAAAAGTGGGAAAACTTCACTTGATATAGATTATTTTGTGTTTCGTTAGACATGTAGTGTACGCTCCCAGTGGTACCAACTACTACGCGGCATCAGCATTTCCCGGAATAAATGACGCCATGTATAAGATAGAAGACGACGATGAAGACCGATGGAACGTGGTCAGACAGCAAATGGCTGTAGCGGCCTTCGCCATCGAATCAGCAGCGACGACGATGATGGACGTTGAACTGTGAAACTTACCAATGCATCTGCTGCAGTGTTGTTGTTGTTGCTGTTGTTTATTTGTTAGTTTCTCTGTATGAATGACAAATGCAAAAATATAATAACTACAAAAGCTGTGAGGCCACAGACAGGAATATTGGCCGGACATTTAGTTCTAACGTTCCATTGCAACGGTAATGTTGAATGTTAAAAGATTGAAAGATTGGGAATGTTTTGGATTAATTATACCCTCCAACGCAGCTGTACGCCGATTACATGATATTTATGCTACGTCATAGGGCCAGAGAGAAACCTAATGATTGCATTTATTAAAACGCTTAGATTATATCTCTGAGTCACTAGTTGTTGGTGACAGTGTACTTTGCAATATTAAGATACGCCTGCTCTGCATCTAATGGTGTCAATATAATACTGTAAAAATACTCGCATTTATGTAAAATAATCGCAATCATACCAATCCATAATCCAATGACAGTAGGTCGGAATTCGCAAGACGATAGTTGTAAACATAGACACAAAACAGCACAGAACAGACAGTAAATAGACGGTACACAAACAAAGTCATATTCATGAAAGAAAGATATATGGACCTCTGTATGGAAAGCCGTAGCTGTCTTAAGTGACGTAAAATGATTATTTAATGTGCATTTATTATATAGTGCTGCACATTCTTTACATAGTGATGCCCATTTGTTATATAGTGATGCACATTTGTTATATAGTGATGCACATTTGTTATATGGTGATGCGCATTTTTTATATGGTAATGCACATTTTTATATGGTGATGCCCATTTGTTATATAGTGATGCTCACTTGTTATATGGTGATGCACATCTTTTATATGGTGATGCACATTCGTTATATGGTAATGAGCATTCGTTATATGGCGATGTGCACTTGTTATATAGTGATGTGCATTTGTTATATAGTGATGCACATTTGCTATATGGTGATGCACATCTTTTATATGGTGATGCACATTTGTTATATGGTGATGTGCACTTGTTATACAGTGATGTGCATTTGTTATATGGTGATGTGCATTTGTTATATGGTGATGTGCATTTGTTATATGGTGATGTGCATTTGTTATATAGTGATGTGCATTTGTTATATAGTGATGTGCATTTGTTATATGGTGATATGCATTTGTTATATAGTGATGGGCATTTGTTGTAAGGTGATGTGCATGTGTTATATGGTGATGGGCATTTGTTAAATGGCGATGGGCACTTGTAATATAGTGATGGGCATTTGTTATATAGTGACGGGCATTTGTTATACAGCAATGGGCATTTGTTGTATGCTGATGGGTATTTGTTATACAGTGATGGGCATTTGTTATACAGTGATGGGCATTTGTTATATGGTGATAGGCATTTGTTATACAGTGATGTGCATTTGTTATACAGTAATGGGCATTTGTTGTATGGTGATGGGCGTTTGTTATATAGTGATGTGCATTTGTTACATGGTGATAGGCATTTGTTATACGGTGATAGGCATTTGTTATACAGTGACGGGCATTTATTATATGGTGATAGGCATTTGTTATACAGTAATGTGCATTTGTTATATGGTGATGTGCATTTGTTATACAGTGATGGGCATTTGTTATACGGTGATGTACATTTGTTATACGGTGATGGGCATTTGTTATTGTGTGTCGGATTCCCGCCTGATCAGCGACAATTACCCAAGAATTTGAACCACTGCAACTGGGCAGACTTTGAACTGTGAACGACATTGATCGATTACTGTCGTATTAAGTGGACACCAGTTCAATGATATGAACTTGGAGAGAGAGTGAGAGACGTGTTTGGAGTTTTCGTTTTCTATCATTAGAATTGCCGGATGGTCATAACCCCTTTTTACGTAATTAGTCACCTCCCCTCTCATACTATTTAAAACAAGTCATGCCATTCCAAGAACATGAACAAATTATAGAAAAGCTCCTAGCATGACTGAATGTCTTTGTCTCCCCTCTCAACCAGAGTCTAACAGTTTACGCCCGCCCTGTTGCCATAGTGACTGTTGTCTTTCCATTCGGAAAATCCGTACAAGACAAACACTGACACTGCAGCATATCTGTCGATATTTAGATCTTCGAAATTTTGCACAGGAACATTGACGAATTAGTGTGGAGTTCGTACACCCATGAGTCGCCTTAGCCTTATGCCGCAAAAACTGTATGTGTTTTCTTCGGCCAAACCATTTTTGCCGAAATACACGGATGTCAAAAGGGCCGGTGAAAAATTAACGCTTCAAACCGTTTAATCTACAACGAGCACGTCCGCCAATGAAGCGAAATAGCCTGGCGGTTCAGTATACGTGCACAGGAAAAACTTCCGGTTCTCTTCCGGTCAAGCTAGTACACGTCTGTAAACTACAATATATCCGTCCGTGTGATCAAAATTTGAGATTATTGTCGCAATATGTGATATCCAAAACATTGATATATAAACACTCAGCAAAAAATCTAATGCTACTACAAATGGTGATAATGATTAAATGATAAAAGGTTCACGATGATTAGCGGCAAGTCTGTTAATGAAAAAAGACTCTAGCCATGTCTACATGTACGGTAAGGGAGCCTTCAGTAATTACAGGGGGGGGGTGAGCCGGGGGAATTTCGCCAACACCTGTACCGTAAAATGTGACCCTCCCCCTATCCTCCTGTCTAAAATATGACCCTCCCCCTTGTCCGACATTCTAAAACTTGACCCTCCCCCCCCAACCACTGCGGTATTCTCCCCGGGAATAACTAAAACAGTATCAGCTAATTTACATAACAATTGGTTCAATTGTTATGTTAGGGACAAATTGCAGAGGGGAGGGCTGGTGTTTTTGGAGGGACAGTCGCAATTTATCATGCAAGAATTTTTGAAGAGATATGGTATTTCATACAGTTTAGGGAGGGTCACCATATTTTGTGCAACTATAAGAAGGCAAGATGTAGCTGATTTAGTGCTTCATCCAAAAATATCAAATTATAATACATGGAGTCTATCAGGCAAATTATTGACAATTTACCCCACAAAACATGCTATATCTGTATTTTATATATGTTTGATAATGTATTTAAATGTACTTTGCTTGAATAGGGAAGTAAAATGAACATTTGTGTACAAGAAATTGATTTCTAAATTTCATCTAAAAAGTTGGTTCACTATCCATGGTGTTTATGATGAAATTATGAATAGTTTTTTCCAATACAAAAATAGGTAAATCTTTGCATTTGTGTACTCTTGATTATTGATATTAATTTTCTTGATTAGACTAGAGTGGTTACAAGTCTATGGTTGTGTAAGAAATTTGATTTTGTAATTTCACCAAATGTCATTCAATACACTATGCATTATGGTCTATGATGAAACTATGAATAATTTTTTTTCAGTACAAAATTAGATAAATCTGTGCATTTATGCATGCTTGATTATTTAGATTATTGTTCTTGATTAGACTAGAGTGGTTACAAGTCCATGGTTGTGCAAGAAATTGGATTTTGGAATTTCACCAAAATGTCGATTCACTATGCATTGGGGTCTATGATGAAACTATGAATAATTTTTTTTCAGTACAAAATTAGATAAATCTGTGCATTTATGCATGCTTGATTATTTAGATTATTGTTCTTGATTAGACTACAGTGGTTACAAGTCTATGGTTGTGAAAGAAATTGGATTTTGGAATCTCGCCAAAATGTCAATTCACTATGCATGGCGGTCTATAAGTGTGGTCGTATTTTGTTGGTGATTTCCTTTTCAAGAAATATCACACGGACAATCAAAGTTTTGGCCATAATATCAGCTTCTGTCAAAAGTGACCCTCCCCCCCCAAGATAGGTTTATAAAAAGTGACCCTCCCCTTGAACTGTTTTCTAAAAAGTGACCCTCCCCCCAATTCCCCCGGCCCACCCTCCCCTGTAATTACTGAAGGCTCCCTAATCAAGTTCATGTCATACATTTCGTGTTCACTCACTAGATAACCGTGCAATATACTAGTATGTTCAGCAGAATTGTTCAGGGTTCAGAATCCGCGACGGTCCTGTTGCTATCGTTGCAAATTCTATGGGTGACCGTAACTTTGCTGCAGTCATTGTCTTCTGTAGGCGGTGCCCCAGCTTTTTCTGCCGTGTTTGCTGTGTAGCACCGGGTGGGGGTTGTGTAGCGCTGTACGGGCCGGCGCTGCGCTACACAGCCAACAAGGCAGAAAAAAGCAGGCGCACAGCCCATCGGCTAAAACTATTGCAGCTCCGTGTAACTTTAACCGATCCGACCGTGAAAATCAAAAACACAACTCCGCCAGACAGTCTTCCCTTGGGATTGGGCGGGCTTCCGGCTTCTCAGAGGACGTTTTTTTAACCCAGGTCGCGGTCCTACCGTATAAATTGTATTACGCCAACGATGCTATATTACGAGTGGTTATCAGTTCAGTTATTTAAATGTACCAAGTCTTGATATACCTAATTCTTAGTTATATAATATTGTATCATATGCCTAACTACCGTTTAGAAATTGAGTTTCATTATTCTAAACGTTTCTTGAATACACAAATATTTATTTGCATCTCAAAAATAGGCGTTGTATGGTCCTCATCACATAATGAAAAGTCCACAGCACAACATGATGAATCCACATCACAATATGAAAATGCCCCCATCACCATATAAAAAATGCTCATCATAATACAATGAACGCTCATTACAATATTAAGAATGCGCGTCACAATACAAGGAATGACCATCACATTGTGAGGAATACACATTAAAATATAACAAATGCCGGTCGCAAACTGAAAAATGCCCATTATAATTTTAAAAATGCTCATCACTATATAACAAATGCCTATCACTAGATAACAAATGCACATCACCACATAACAAATGCACATCACCATTTAATGAATGCTCATCGTCATATAACAAATGTCTATAACCATATAACAAATGTGCATCACCATATTACAAATGCGCATCACCATATAACAAATGCACATCACTATATTACAAGTGCACATCACCATATAACAATCGCCCATCACCATATAACAAATATGCATCACAATATAAAAAAGCATCATCATATAGCAAATGTGCATCACTATATAAAAATGTGCATCACTATATAACAAATGGGCATCACCATAAACCAAATGTGCATCACCATATAACAAATGCACATCACTATTTAACAAGTGCACATCACCATATAACGAATGCTCATCTCCATATAACGAATGTGCATCACCATATAAAAGATGTGCATCACCATATAACAAGTGAGCATCACTATATAACAAATGTGCATCATTATATAACAAATGGGCATCACCATATAACAAATGTGCATCACCATATAACAAATGCACATCACTATATAACAAGTGCACATCACCATATAACAAATGCTCATCACCATATAACTAATGTGCATCACCATATAAAAGATGTGCATCACCATATAACAAGTGAGCATCACCATATAACAAATGTGCATCACTATATGACAAATGCACATTAAATAATCACTTTCCTTCACTTAAGACAGCTACGGCTTTCCATACTACTGGTCAGAAGACCAAGAAGTGATGTCAGGTGTTTCGAAAATAGTAAGCGCATCCTGCCCCACATGTGGCACCCGCCATATATCAATCTATAAGTCAGATAGGTAGTGGTCACTAACTAAGGCCCAATGTCACCGATGCCATCAGTGATCATTTGTCGAAGAGAGATATTGTATTTATCTACCAGCTTGCGATACCTGCCAAAAAAGCGTTTAAATGTAGAGACAAGTCTTGCTCTGGTGTAACCTTGATTTAATAGTTTGTAAGAGAGATGGCCATGTCTCTCTACAAAATCACCATATGAACTGCATGCTCTAGCATATCGAATAAGCTGGGAAATATATACCCCATAAGCTGGTGAGAGTGGAATATTACTTATGAGGTGTGGAAAATTGATGATACTAAAGTTAAAATCATCTCTCTTGTCATATAGCCTAGTAGAAAGGTGACCATTAGAGTCAAATTCAAGTAAAATGTCCAGATATGAAGCAGAAAAGGCCGTTTTTGTACTTTCTTTAATCTTCAATTCTGGAGGATAAATCATAGCGAGATATCTACTGAATTCAGAGTTATTCATAGAAATAACATCGTCTATGTATCTATATGTTAGATTGAAAGTTCGAGCTACAGAGACCTTTTTCTGTTTAATTAAGTTCTGGATAAATTCTGCCTCATATGAGAACAGAAATAAGTCTGCAAGCAAGAGAGGACAGTTAGTGCCCATAGGAATTCCTATACACTGTTGGAAAATGTGCCCTCCAAATTCTACAAATATGTTGTCGATGAGGAAATCAAGCATACTGATAATGTCTTTCTCGGTATAAAACACTTTAGCGTTAGTTGTATTTTTAACAAAATATGTAGAATTATACCCTAATACCACATATTTGTAACGGCGTGAACCTATGGAGTTCCATCGTAGCTCAAGTTTCGGTACCAGTATTGGTGTTGAGTTCAATAACAGTATCCAGGGGTCGAACAGTCTCGGGCACGGTGTTTTATAACGCTTTAGTTGACCTCATAACTGTTTCGTATGAAATCTGACACGATCATATCAGACCTTTAAAAAAACCGTCTCACGGTGATTAAATCACAAAGCGAATTTAGGTCAGGGAGAAACCTGTGCACGTTATGTATACGCTAATTCTGCAGAACTAAGGTTTCTTTACTTTGTTTACTTTCTTATAACTAAAACGAGATTCTGTTAATATTTAGCGGGTACATACATGTCAACGAGTTGTTCTTCGAGATTATTTATCCAATATCACATGTTCTTTCATCGTATCAGCATGAGTGCCATTTGAGCTGCGTCAGAGGCGAGATAATAGCAAAGTGTCTGGCACAGCACACATGACGATCATGCTGAAGCGGTGATATCGTGTTAAAGTCGAGATATTACAAACACACGCCCAGAAATTAAAGGAATGGAGAAAGTTTTGTTTATGGAAATTTTTATTTACCATACGCATAAACGATACGGAAACAGGTTTCATTCGTAAAACTTAATAACGTCACATTTCAAACTGTATTATATATTATAGTCCAAGCATAGGACTATGTGCCCTTGGGAAGGTGACAATTTGCTCGACGACATTAGGGCAATTGGCCTCCTGCCGCTGGGGTACTGTACAGTTCCTAGCTAGGTCACAGGGGAGACAGGATAGACAAATGAACAACAAATAAATAAATACACGCACGCACAAACACACATACACACACACACACACACACACACACACACACACACACATATATATATATATAAATATAGATATATTTATATATATTTATATATTTGTTTGTGTATCTCTCCCTCTTTATATATATATATATATATATATATATATATATACACAAAATGTATACTATATATATATATATATATATATATATATATATATATATATATATATATATATGCCCTTGTGAAACGTGCGTCAATTAAGGTGACTAAAATTAGTTCAAATGTATAACAGACCTTACGTGTATAAGAATAAATGAATTTTTGCAAATATTCACGAATATCTGTTGTTTTCTTATACTTTACTTTCAAAGGAGTGAAAGCGATTTGTATATGTCAAGTAATAGTAGTCAGGCAACGCGTATGGCATGGTATTGTAAGTTCGGCCAAGAAATTGAATCCTTTGCTCTGCGCAGACCAAAACTTTCAAAGGTACGCTACGCGCGTAAGCAATTCCAAAACACAGAAAATTTTACACGCCTAGAATGTAGATCACAGATGTGACATTTGACTGTGTCCATGTACAGTGGTGCCAATTCAAGAATCAAAAGCAGAAACTTCTGTTTCTGTTTCAGAAACTTCTTTTTCGCCACACTACAATATGACCCTCCGCAGGCATGCAGGCGTGTTCAGCCTGAGGACAGTTTTACAACATTTCTAGATAAGAACTTGTAGGAAGAAAAGGTAAGTGTTAAAATCTTAGTCAAATACACTGTATGTTTTTTAATGGAAGACCTCTAGAAACGCGCTCTCAGGGACGCAAAACAAAAATACGATTACTCCAGCCTGTACGTTGAACTTCATAGGATGAAGCGATACGGTCAAGGGTATATGATACTGATTCATATTTCAAGCCCGCTCCGGTCGTTCAGAGCCTATGAAGACATTAAATTCACTGAGGTTACTCCTCATATCTGTGAGTTCATCGCTAAATCAACATAAAATAGTTTTGCTGTTTGAAGTCGCTATCGCTTTTTGTCCGGCATGTGGCTTATCATGAAAGTTGCTGTACCAAGCTTGGGGGCAAGTGATGGCCGGTTACGATAAACGACTGTCGGCCTACTTTGCATGGCCATTGACTTGCCATGAAGCGGCGGACAGAGGCAAGCCAAACATGTGATAGTGATATAATAAAAACGTGTTTTGGTGACACCATAATGTACGAAAGGTGACGTATACACTTTTTGATTAAAGTAAAATGGGTTTCGATACTAGCATTTGAGTCGAAGTACAATGACAACATCAGGAAAAATGTTAACTGGACTTTTTAAGTCGTCGAATACAAGACAAACAACGGTCAGTGAATATAAACATTCACTTTTGAATATGTCACATAACCCAACCATGTGATACGTCATTTTGAAACACGTGATCGTATAACATTGGACAAGGCCACTGCTTTCTTCAACACAGTTATTTGCAGTCCTGTACACCGTCTTGCCTGTTTAACGTGCTTTTCTTTGCATCATCGCAAGTATTAATCGTAATCTAGCGATTGCGGCAACATGGGTGACGGGCGTAACTCCGCAGTCAAGCTGAACCGTACGTTCCTTGGCGTAACTCTCGGCGTCGTGTTGCTCGTAGGGTTTACTATTGGTATACTTATCGGGCATTTTGCCATATCGAAAACACCCAAGGAAACATCGCAACCCCATGACAAACCAAGTTGCGGAGCAGCCTGCGAGGAGCCCGATGCAGATTGCATCTTTGGGAAACTGGTCGCCAAAATGAAAGCAGACAACATTAAGGAGTATTTGCGGTATGCTTTCTGATGAATTCCTTTAGTGAAAATTATGGTTCGCTTAAAAGTCCACACTCTTCTGTTTTCTGTCGAGCTTTATTTAAATGACTTGAATAGCTCATAAAACAAGTTAAGTTTGACACTTTCTATCAAAGGTCGGGACTTTAAAAGACCTAACCGTTGATAAAAAAAAATGGAGCAACGTTTGTGTGACACAAATACTCCTTTTACTCAAACTCTTTTCTGCAAAACATCGGCGCAAAAAAAACTCCCCACTTAATGTAAGGAAAATTTTATCATCTTGGTTTTTCGGAAATTTTATTATTTCAATAGAGTTACATGTAACACAGGAATGGTGAATTTCAAATATCGGTAAAATTTTGGTAATTTGTTTCTCTAGTACTAAAATTTGCGCGGTGACCCCCGATTTTTATTCTTGATTGTTTTGAGAGAACATAGTTGAAGGATTACTTGAGGAAAGTTTGAGCAAAAGTTTAAGCTTAAGTCTTCACTTTCGAGGCGCATATTACCTTAAGTTAAAGTTTTCACCGTTTTATTTTTGTGAAAGTCGAAAATCTAATTTTCCCCATAGAGTTAACACAGGGATTGCTGCCATTTGAATTTCAAATCTCCGTTAATATTTTCTAATTATCACTTTTTCGCGTTGACCGCTCTTTATCTTTTTCAATACAGAAAGTTTGCACAAAATTTTAGTTTTTTTCAATTTGGAGGCGTGCACAGCAATAGCCAAGTGTGATGTATACGTTAGCTGCAATAACGTTTACAATATTTCTTTAAATTTGGCAGAGAATTTCAGTAAGTCAGGTTGAAAGTATGGGTAGACAGTTGTACGTACACACAGTATACGAATTCGATTCCATTATACCTACAAAGCTACAAATTATTGTCCGAAAACATATAAAAAAGTTGAACTAAATCTAAGATATTGGCCGACAGCAATCGAAACCAGTAACAGTTGTCCTGGCTAAGACGCTTTGATTTTAATATTCGACCTGTACGTAATGTCCTCTGCAGGGAAATTCCGCAACAACGATCATTTGAATCCAGAAGAATTTGATCGTTTTCACCAAAAGTTGTTTGATATGACTGGAAATAAGAAGTTTCCCGACTAAAGATCATCTCTGCCACCTCGATTTTAATTTTCCAAAGAAGCGACACAACTGGCGCCTTTTCATGTAGCGCATTCGGATCGCGCGACATCTGAATGGGATAGACTTTCGCTTTGGGGGTAAATATTTCATCTGGCATTGAAAAGCTTGGTGTAAGCCAAAACTGTCACTGGTGGGGGGAGATTTATAGAAAACAATAATGTAACCTTCCATCGTCGTTACAGGAGGCTGACTTCAACGCCACATCTGGCTGGGACTCCGGCAGACCTGACCAATGCCGAATATGTCCGTGACCAATGGCTTGAACAAGGACTCGATTCGGCCAAGATATATTCGTATGACGTATTGCTGTCATATCCGGAGGCTGACAATTTGGTAAGAAAAGACGGATTGTAAAAGAAATAAGGGACCTGGGACACATTTCACTACAATCACCGCTGTTTGTGCATGTTGTTACGTAGGAGAGTTACACCATTTACATTTTAACCATTTGAAACTCACTCTTACCCTAGTCATGACCCCAATTCATACTGATGGATGGGACATGTCTGGGTGGTAAAGGACTCGGGGTAATGTTATGATACCATCCATCCACACACTCTAGAGATATTGTGTCTTTGAGGGCCAAAAAGTTATCTCGGCCATTCCACCGGGAAACGAATTACCGAACCGTCTTAATGAATGTTCAGAAATCTGAAAGTTATACTCCAAAATCACCAAGAGACATAAATAACCATCGTTGAAAAGCCGTCTACTCCGAAGATAACACCGTCGTGGCTGAAATGGAAATAACGATGTACTAAGTGAGCCTTCAATTATTATCAGGGAGTTGGCGGGAGGAAAGTGAGGGTGGTCCATAAATGTAAAATGTGACCTCCCATGATCAATTCTAAAAATTAATGTGACCTTCCTATTGATGCCCCTTTCTAAAATATGACCAACGCTTGAAACCCAAAACTTTGAAATGTGTGTATAACCTTCGAATGATAAATTGGCTGCCTTTTTACAAGTGAAGAGAAAAGGGACATTTATTTGCTGTAACTTTTGGTCATACATTTAGTTGTCTTTTCTGTGTATCAAATGCTGCTTCCTATCCAACTCCCCACAGCGTGTAAGCATGTCAAGTATTCTGCTTGTCAACAAAGCCCATACATGTGTAATTACTATAGTTTTTGTTGACAAATAAATTCTACTTCAGACTTGAATTCAATTTTCAACTGTAACAATGCTGACAGTGCCCTTATAAAAGCACATATTTATTTAGTTTAGTATTATAATATTATTTTATAGTTGCTTATCGACAGCCATGCATGTATAGCGAATCAATATTTTCGGTGAAATTCCCAAATCAAATTTCTTGAACACAATTGCACTTGTAGCCACCCTATCCTAATCCAATACGTTTATATAAATTATCAAACGTCTGTAAATGCACGAACATCGCTAGTTTTATACAAAAAATGTTCGTAGTTTTTTCATAGACTACTATGTACGGTGGATCAAGCGTGTGTGATTTTCGATGAAATTCCACAATTAATGTTTTTGTACACACATGCACTGGCTATTCCGCACAGCAAAAAAAAATACCCCTGTGAGAGGCCATGTACAGGCCCTAACATAACCCTCTGGTACAGGTCTGTGTCAGCTGAACGTCCCTTTTCTATGACAGGGGCTGATGTCTGTATCCAGGGCTGTGGGGACAGGACCGTGTACAGTGTTGTGGACACGGACCTTTGACAGGGTCTGAATTTCTGCCTGTCTCAGCACTGTATTTACACGGATGTACACAGCAATGTAAATACAGACCTGTAACAGGGTCAATATTTGTATTAATGTGCAAACGATTATGCATGTATTGATTTCTGTCAACAAAATTAGCCCATTTTTCTGAAAATATACACCCCTGAAATCTTGCAAATTACAGACCCTGTAACAGGCCCTGTAAATTCAACACACCATTGTTTTTACACAACCATTTCAGTCATGTGGTCTCAGCACTGGATACACTCAGAAATTACATCACTTTATACATTCCTGTAATACGAGGCCTGATACAGACCTGTTCATACACCCCTAGTATCTGACCAATTTACAGGTCCTGTAACAGGTTTTTTCTTAGGGACTGCTACAGGTACTGATCAGACATTGTTACAGGCATATACTGAAATCTGCTTGTAGTTTTCTTGCTGTGTAATCAAGTAACTTTTATGTCAATCATCCAACATCGAAGATTGCACAGATATTGCTAGTTTTATATCGGAAAACATTGTTCATAGTTTTTTCATAGACACCCCAATGTATAGTAGAGCCAAATTTTTGGTGAAATTCCACAATCAAATTTGTTGTACACATATACACTTGTAACCAACCTCGTCTAATGAAGTATATTAATATCAATTATTCTGCGTCTATACATGAACAAATATTGCTAGTTTTATATTGGAAAAAAATTGTTATGAGTTTTTCATGTCATTGCATTCAGGTTCAGCTGCTTGACGAGGAGGGCGGGGTTAACTTTACCTGTGCTGTCAAAGAACAGGGTCTGAGACCAGGAGAAGACAGTCCGGACATCGTCAACCCATTTAATGCATATTCGGGAACCGGCAATGTTACAGTAAGGAAATTGTAATTATATTAAAATTGTGTCATGCTTACCATTCTATGCAAGTCTGCAAATAGCAGAATTCCAACGTCGATGATTACATGTGGTCTAGTATTTCTTGTTTCCATTTCCTTTAAATGATGAAATCGATGTTCGCTTTCTTTGACAATGAAGTCACAATCTTCTCTGCCGTTCACCGCAAACTGTGTCAATCAGATCGCTTGTGTAGGGGTATAAAGAGTCGTGTTTTAGCTTCCATACATTTTTATGGAATATTAAAATCAGATTTAGAGACGTTCTAGTTTCCTTCCTCTTTGCTTAGTTTTTGGTGTCTGTCTCATGTTGGTAATAAGTCTTGAACCAGCCTGTAGTTTCTGTATGGTAGCCCCAAACTTACTGTACCGAAAGTACGGAGGGTTTCTTGACCGCAGATTTGTCCTCGGAGAGAAAGGGTGAATAGAATGTAATGACCGAGGACACCTCTAAACCTTATTTTGTCAATAAAGTTAGCGTTGTGAAGCCATTAACACTGCATTGAAATGTAGCTGTCAACACAAGACGAATTTCTTACAGGGAGACTTGGTGTATGTGAATTACGCGAGAGATGTAGATTTCGATAAACTGGCTGAAATTGCTCCTGATTTAAACTTAACGGGGAAGATCCTAATAGCGAGATATGGAAAGATATTTCGAGGAAATAAGGTAAGAATTGGAAGAAAATGTAAATACTAATCCTTTCAGTTTATCCACTTTGTCATAGCCTAAGGATGGCGGAATTTGTCGTTGGGAATCATCGTTTTAAAGTTGGAATAAAAGTATATCTACACAACGGTATTTGATGTGCTGAAGTGTTGACGGTTGTTGTGACGAGATAGTCAATCAGTCTGCAGCAGTAGCGGATCATGTGTTAGCCTCAAATTTAACGCAGCTGGTCAATGGTGCACAAAAACACAATTGACAAAGTTTTATTGGTCACACGGGAAAAAACAAAGTATGAAAGAATCTGCACAAAAAGGCATTATTTTAAATTTCGTTTTACCTGAGTGATAAAAGTGGTAAGTATACAAGGCAGATGACGTGAAGGGCAAACTTAAAATGAAGTAAAAATCATCACTGGTGTATTATTTCGTATAGATAATATGAAGTTTGGTTTGCATTCAGCACCATGGTGACAATCTAGTTTCAGCCAACGTTTGCGGGTACTTCTGAAAGCCTCACTGACGCTATTTTGGTGTTATTTTATGTCGATGGCTTTCCCTTCTTACAGGCCAAACACGCTGAGCACCATGGGGCTATCGGTTTAATCCTGTATTCGGACCCCGCTGATTATGGTAGTAAGAATGCAACTAGTGTGTACCCACATTCGTGGTGGTTGCCTGATACTGGAGCCCAGCGTGGCAATTTGCATGTCAGTGACCATAAAGGCGATCCTTTGACTCCAGGATATCCAGAAAAGGTAGGAGTTGATTATTCCAGAGAGTTTGAAGTAAGAGGGTTTAGAAGGAAGGTTTGAAGGAAGAAAGGAAGGTGGATCTACGTAGGTAGGTGGATGGGTAGGTAGGTAGGTAGGTAGGTAGGTAGGTAGGTAGGTAGGTAGGTAGGAAGTAGGTAGGTGTTATAGCGTGGAAGTATCTTGTGCATTTCTCCTGTTTCTCTTCAGATTATGCCTATCGGACTTCGGTCGAAGACTCCCCATTACCAACAATTCCAGTCCATCCAATCGGCTACGGTGATGCGAAAATGTTTCTCAGGTATTTTGTGCCCAATAAGTGTTAAAGTCACGTTCCATGCCATATCTCTGTGGTCATGTGGACTTTATTTTATGTTGCTATTGTTGTTCTTGTGGCTGCTGCTGCTTTACTGAACCTGCAAGTAACAATGTCAAGTATAACAAAAGTGTTCACAAACACTGATTTAGAAGTGTTTTCTTTTTTCAGATATTCCATTCAACCTCTTCCACTGTGACCTTTGCCCACCAACTGTGCTTTTGTATATACCTCCTAGCTATCGCCGTTGAAAGGCAAAATTTTCCTGTTCTCTATTTTTGAAGGGAACTCAGAAATACCTACAACATTCCGGCAGACTGGAAAGGAGATCTTGACATTGAATACAATATTGGCCCTGGTTTCATCGGCACAAACAGGTGAGCCCTGCAACCTTTTCTTATAGACGATTCCTCTGAAGGGCCTCTTCATTGGATCTAGCTGTTTATTAAAAAAAACGTACAGTAATGATTTCATTAAACGCTGGATCTCTGACACCGACATTATGAAAGTTGTTTTCCTATCAAAGATCGTTTTCATTTTGTGTTCATAGGCAGGTTAGAATGGAGATACATACCAGCAACCAAAGACGTAATACGTACAATGCCATCGGGTTTATCAGAGGAGCCGTAGAACCGGGTAGGATAACCGCAGTTAACATTTTAAATTTGAGGCCGGTGTTTTGAGGCACAATACAGCGTTGAGGTTGACACAAAATTCCTCTGAAACGCCGCTCACTTACGATACCACTATCATTGACCTCAGACGACAATATTAATTATCAATATTCGTATGTCTTGGTCGATTATTTGAGAGATAATGCCGTTGAAATTACATTTTCTATCGTCTTTGTAAAGTTTATCTTTGCCTCCCTGTATGTCTGTACCTCCTTCTCCGTCTCTTCTCCGCCCAGATCGTTATGTTTTACTTGGTAATCATCGTGACGCTTGGGTATTTGGAGCAGCCGATCCGTCCAGCGGTACAGCTTCTATGCTGGAACTAAGTAGAGTATTTGGAGAGCTGGTCAAAGAAGGTAAGAACAAGGGTTGATCCCATGGAGGCACCGAGTAAGAACTACATGTATCACGTATACCAAGCATAGCATAGGGTGTCACATACTTTATTTGGGCTGATAAGGGTATAGAAATGTTATGTCTGCGTCTGCTCTAGATCGTCATATCTTGACACCTTTCACCTCAAATTTCAAGCCCTTATATCATTTGAAAGGTTGGCGCCCCAGACGTTCAATAATGTTCTGTAGCTGGGGAGCTGAAGAATACGGTCTCATTGGGTCAACAGAATGGGTTGAGGTAAGTTGTCAGTCGGTTGATACTTGAAATATTGTGTTGTTACCAGAATGTTGTCTTTCTGTGATGATCATTCCATCATTGGTAGACGACTTCACTTTGAAGTCCATCCTCTGTGAGACATTATTGATAAAACGATAAATAGGAACATGTTCTTATAACTGGGTTCGTTTTAACCATCCTAAATAATTACCAACAGGACTTTTCAAAGAATCTTGGCGCCAGAAGCGTTACATATCTGAACGTTGATCTCTCTGTTGGTGGAACTCACGTGCCAGAAGTGACGTCCACACCACTATTGTACAAAACACTTTATCGTGCCGCCCGAAAGGTATTATTGTGTCCAACAAATATCGCTGCATGGTATTATACAAAGGTCATTTTGCTAAGCGTATGATACGTCAACTATTACCAAAGTCTTAGATTCCGGTACGATGTTTTCTCAGATAAATTTTCTAAATTGGGATCTGAGCGATAATGTAGCCTATAGCATCTTGAAAGCAGTAAAGCATTTCTTTGAGTGGAAATTATATCAAACGGTAATTAACGCACAAGTAGTGTGAGAATTATGAAGAGTCTCTGTTCTATTTGAGGATACTAATATTAACTGCCTTGTGAATATTGTAGGTTGCCTCACCAGAAGAACAGGGAAGATCACTGTACGATATTTGGTTGATGCGGAATGGAGCAAGGGGGTTGCCAAGGTAACGTGTTTCCAGTGTGGATGTGGGTGTGGATGCACAGATTATCATTTGGCAAAACTGTGCCAGTTTCCCACACTTGGTAAAAGTTTTCAACAGGAAAGAAAAGGTATCAATGTCACCCACTATGAGAGACGGCGGCAGCAGAAATTTCATAAAATCGAAATCAAACATAAAATCGGGCTATGGGTTTTACTCAAATACTATACTATAGGTATGCTTTCCTTACACTAGAATATTTAATTACTTCCCCACGTCTCATCGCCAGCACAGAACAAAATATTAGCCAATCTCTTTTCATTCAAAGAGAATATCAGATAACGTAGACGTAATTTACGATTCATTTTACATTTTCAGGATAGATGACCTGGGAGCAGGCAGTGACTTTTTATCTTTCGCGTATCAAATTGGAGTACCCTGTGCAGGTTTCACGTATAGCCATGAATGGGTAACAATTTAATCCCATTTCTAAAATAATAGTTGGGATGTTGTTGTTTCTGTTTTCCCTCATTTTCATTGTGCCTCAAAGAAATGTAATGAATACTTAAAAGAAACGCAAGTGAAAAAGGCGATCCATGATAATCATCACCTACCAATAAAGGAAGATCCCGAGCCTCGCGTCGCAGACTTGACACAATTCTAAGACGATATTCTATGTCAAAGAACGGTGATGTATAAATTGATCCAAACTTTTAAGTTCACGAAGTCGAAAAGTGTGGTTTATTTGAATGGGAAGAATAAAAGTCTATCGAAGAATCAGTTGAAAAAAATCAGTACTTATCGATGTTGAAGTCGACACTTATGTGGAAACGTAATCGTCCGCTTTCGTTTGTCACAAGTGGACTTCCTGACAACAAACCCTCGCTTGTGTCTGTCTATGTTTTCTTGGTTTTTTCCCTCTTAAACCACTCACTCATTGCCTCTTACTGCCTACCCACTTGTCTCTTTGTTATAGGGACTTGGACTCTCGATGTACCCTCTTTACCATTCTGTTTACGAGACGTTTTACTTTTTCGAGACGTTCTTGGACCCTGCTTTCAGACGGTCTCTAGCGATAGCTCAGATGTGGGGTGAGGTCGCGCGTGACTTGGCCGACTCTGTCATCATCCCGTTCGACTGCAACGATTACGCCGAACAGTTGGAATCGTCCATACATGATTTGAAGGGCCACTATGAATCAGATATGAAGAAAAAGAACATAAACTTTGGTATGTACCAAAACGTCTCCCGTGATGCATACATACATACATACATACATACATACATACATACATACATACATACATGCATGCATGCATGCATGCATGCATGCACGCATGCACGCACGCACGCACGCACGCACGCACGCACGCACGCACGCACGCACATACAAGCATGCATACATACATACATACATACATACATACATACATACATACATACATACATACATACATACATACATACATACATACATACATACGTACGTACATACATAGATGTTCTTACGTATGTTTATGTCAGCATGTATGTCAGCATGTATGTCAGTATGTATATCAGTATGTATGTATGTATGTATGTATGTATGTATGTATGTATGTATGTATGTATGTATGTATGTATGTATGTATGTATGTATGTATGTATGTATGTATGTATGTATGCATGTATGTATGTATGTATGTATGTATGTATGTGTCTATGTATGTATCTATGTATGTATGTATCTATGTATGTATCTATCTATATGTATGTATCTATGTATACTTACGTGCAAATATGTATGTGGGTGCATATGTGGGTGCATATGTGGGTGCGATGCCTAAAGGAAGAGCAATTTTCGGTTTTAAATGATGCTGATCGGCTGTATTAGAAAAATTGTCAGTTTCTTAATGAAGTGCAGTTAAGGTGACCTTGTGAAGTTTTAACCGTTAACATTTAATTTATAACCACTTAATTTTGGAAGAACTTAAACGGGCGTTATTGCAAACCTGTCAAAATTATAACAAATATCGCACGAAGTCTTTCCGTAACTACTGTCTGCATGTATTTTCATTTTAGATGCTATCGATTCTGCCGTGAGTAAGTTTAAAGTAGCTGCAAATAATTTCCATGTCAAGATTGATAATATGAAGCTGGCGGAGTGAGTATAATGTCATCATAGGCAATTATGAATATATCGTATCGCGCTTATCAATTTTGCCACGTTCTGTGTCGTACAAATTCATTAGTTTGGTAACACATTCGGGGATTGTCTTCAAGCACTAACAAGGATCATGAAGACAACTTTTGATGATCTGATACACTTGTTAATCAGTCAAAATTAGTGACCAGGGCAGGAGGACATTCGACCCGTCGACAAAACAAGAAAGAACTTCAGTGGCTGAGATGACTCGGATTGTGTCGACTTCAATTTCGTGCAAAACATTGAATCATTCGATAGTAAACATAGGACATGATCTCACTTATTTTAGACAACTTTACGAACATTTACGCATAGAATGTCTCGCACACGAGCAAACTTCTAATCCAGTGAGTTTGTATCGAAGTGATGACGGTGGTAGACTGTTGATCGACAAAGGAGTTTATTAAACAATAGTGTTTACACCTTCTTCACCAGCGCCATGGAAATTCGACAAATCAATGATCAGTTGATGAGCGTTGAACGTGCTTTCATAGATCCCCTTGGACTCCCAAACAGGAAATTCCTCAGGTAAGGAAGCTAACACGTTTCGTTGACAGAGAATGCTTACCTACTCCTTCAACGTTAAGCTCTTCGTGAAAGATAATTTTACTGAGACTAAAATCATCGTTTCCTTGTCGACACAAAGTTCCTAACAAACGCCTTTTGGAAATCAAGTACACGAATTAATATTTTTTGTAATAACGCGAGCAATCGGAAATTGCACAGTAATGAACTTTACTAGTTTCCTATAGTGAATGCATTTCATGTTACATCTAGCTATAGGCACACAAACCAGGTTTCTGCGCGCCTGATGGCCAGTTTTGTTGTCTACGTAACTTGAATTTGCTTGAATACTCTCACATATCGACTACCAAAGCTTTTCAGCACAGTCTTTGAATGAATTATAAGCATCCGCTATCGGTAATCAGTATTTGGAGCTGGATATCAGTCTAAATGACACAGAACAGTTACTGAGAAACCCGGTTAAATTCGAATAACAATTCGCTTCAGCGAGATAAAAATGCTTTTTTCCCGATGGAAGTTCGTTAAAAAGTGGGGAAACTTCACTTGATATAGATTATTTTGTGTTTGGTTAGACATATAGTGTACGCTCCGAGTGGTACCAACTACTACGCGGCATCAGCATTTCCCGGAATAAATGACGCCATGTATAAGATAGAAGACGACGATGAAGACCAATGGAACGTGGTCAGACAGCAAATGGCTGTTGCGGCCTTCACCATTGAATCAGCAGCGACGACGATGATGGACGTTGAACTGTGAAACTTACCAATGCATCTGCTGCAGTGTTGTTGTTGTTGTTGTTGTTGCTGTTGCCGTTGTTTATTTTTTAGTATCTCTGTATGAATGACAAATCGTAAAATAATAACTACAAAAGCTGTGACGCCACAGACAGGAATATTGGCCGGACATTGAGTTCTATCGTTCTATTGCAACGGTAATGTTGAATGTTAAAAGATTGAAAGATTTGGAATGTTTTGGATTAATACGCCGATTACATGATATTTATGCTACGTCATAGGGCCAGATAGAAACCTAATGATTGCATTTATTAAAACGCTTAGATTATATCTCTGAATCACTAGCTGTTGTGGACTGTGTACTTTGCAATATTAAGATACGCCTGCTCTGCATCTTGTGGTGTCAATATAATACTGTAAAAATACTCGCATTTCTGTAACCCATGGAGTTCCATCGTACCTCAAGTTTCGGTACCAGTGGATGTTGAGTCCAGTAACAGTAACGAGGGGTCGAACAGTCTCGGGCACGGTGTTTTATAACGCTTTAGTTGACCTCATAACTGTTTCGTATGAAATCTGACACGATCATATCAGACCTTTAAAAAGCCATCTCACGGTGATTAAATCACAAAACGAATTAAGGTTAGGGAGGAAACCTGTGCACGTTATGTATACGCTAATTCTGCAGAACTAAGTTTCTTTACTTTCTTTACATTCTTATTATATAACCAAAACGATATTCTGTTAAGGTTTTGGCGGGTACATACATGTCAACGAGTTGTTCTTCGAGATCATTTACCCAATATTACATGTTCTTTCATCGTATCAGCATGAGTGCCATTTGAGCTGCGTCAGCGGCGGGATAATAACTAATTGTCTGGCACAGCACACATGACGATCATGCTGATATGAAGCGGTGATATCGGGTTAAACGTCGAGATATTACAGACACACGCTCAGAAATTAATGGAATGGAGAAATTTTATTTATGGAAATTTTAATGCACCATGCGCATAAACGGTGATACGGCACTGAAATAGGTTTAATAACGTCACATTTCAAACTGTAGTTAATATTATAGCCCAAGCATAGGACTATGTGCCCTTGGGAAGGTGGCAATTCGCCCGACGTCATGAGGGCTATTGGCCTCCTGCCGCGGGGATACTGCACAGTTCCTAGCTGGGGCACAGGGGAGCCAGGATAAACAAATAAACAACAAATACATAAATACACGCACATACAAACATACATCTATGTACACACACAGACACAGAGAGACACAGACAGACAGACAGACAGACAGACAGACAGACAGACAGACAGACAGACACACATATATATATATATATATATATATATATATATATATATATATATATATATATATATATATATATATATATATATATATATATATATATATATATATATATATGTGTGTGTGTGTGTGTGAAACGTCAGTCAATTGAAATCGTAAGTGGGCCAATCCGGTGGGTCTGACTATTCTGCCAAAATGTTAAGGTGACTAAAATTAGTTCAAATGTATAACAGACCTTACCTTACGTATAAAAACAAATGAATTTTTGCAAATATTCACGAATATCTGTTGTTTTCTTATACTTTACTTTCAAAGGAGTGAAAGCGATTTGTATATGTCAAGTTATAGTAGTCAGGCAACGCGTATGGCATGGTATTGTAAGTTAGGCCAAGAAATCGAATCCTTTGCTTTGCGCAGACCAAAAATTTGAAAGGTACGCGCGTAAGCAATTCCAAAACACAGAAAATTTTACACGCCTAGATGTAGATCACAGATGTGACATTTAGATTTTGTTGACTGTGTCCATGTAATAAGGTGCCGATTCAAGAATCAAAAGCAGAAACTTCTGTTTCGGTTTCAGTTATAACTTCTTTTTCGCCACGCTACAATATGACCCTCCGCAAGCATGCAGGCGTGTTCAGCCTGAGGACAGTTTTACAACATTTCTAGATATGGATTCGCAGGAAGAAAAGCTAAGTGGTAAAAATTTATTCAAATACACTGTGTTTTTTAATGAAAAACCTCTAAAAACGCGCTCTCGGGGACGCAAAACAAAGAATATGATTACTTCAGCCTATACGTTGAACATCACAGGACGAAGCGATGAAGTCATGGGTATAATGATACTGATTCATATACTTGCCCGCTCCGGCCGTTCAGAGCCTATGAAGACATTAAATTCACTGAGGTTACACCTCAATGGTGTTTTAAGGACTCCATATCAGTGAGTTCATCACTAAATCAACATAAAATAGATTTGCTGTTTGAATTCGCTATCGCTTTATGTCCGGCATGTGGCTTATCGTGAAAGTTGCTGTACCAAGCTTGGGGGCAAGTGGTGGCCGGTTACGATAAAAGACTGTCGGCCTACTTTGCGTGGCCATTGACTTGCCATGAAGCGGCGGACAAAGGCAAGCCAAACATGTGACAGTGATATAATAAAAACGTATTTTGGCGACACCATAATGTACGAAAGGTGACGTATACACTTTTTGATTAAAGTAAGGTGGGTTTCGATACTAGCGTTTGAGTCGAAGTACAATGACAACATCAGGAAAAATGTTCGACAAACAACGGTCAGAGAATGTAGTCTAAGACATTCACTTTTGAATATGTCACATATCCCAAACATGTGATGCGTCATTTTGAAACACGTGATCGTATAACATTGGACAGGGCCACTGCTTTCTTCAACACAATTATTTGCAGTCTTGTACACCGTTTTGCCTGTTTTAACGTGCATTTCTTTTCATCATCGCAAATATTAATTGTAATCTACCGATTGCGACAACATGGGTTACGGGCGTAACTCCGCAGTCAAGCTGAACCGTACGTTCCTCGTTGTAACTCTCGGCGTCGTGTTGCTCGTTGGATTCACTATTGGCATACTTATCGGGCATTTTGCCATATCGAAAACATCCAAGGAAACATCGCAACCCCAGGACAGACCAAGTTGCGGAGCAGCTTGCGAGGAGCCCGATGCAGACTACATCTTTGGGAAATTGGTCGCCGAAATGAAAGCAGACAACATTAAGGAGTATTTGCGGTATGTTTACTGATGAATTCTTTGAGAGAAAATTATGGTTCTCTCACAAGTCCACACTCTTCTGTTTTCTGTCGGGCTTTATTTAAATGCCTTGAATAGCTCATCAGTTAAGCTCGACACTTTCTATCAAAGGTCGGGACTTTAAAAGACCTAGCCGTTGATAAATAAATGGAGCAACGTTTGTGTGACACAAATACTCCGTTTATTCATACTTAAACTCTTTCCTGCAAAACATCGTTGCAAAACAACCCTCCTCTTGGTGTAAGAAAAATTTTACTATCTTGGTTTTTCGGAAATTTTATTGTTTTCCATAGAGTTAACAGAGGAACGGCGGCCATTTTTAATTTCAAATATCCGTAAAATTTTGGTAATTTGTTTCTGTAGTAATAAAATTTGTACGGTGACCCCCGATTTTTATTCTTGATTGTTTTGAAAGAACATAGTTGAAAGATTGCTTGAGGGAAGTTTGAGCAAAAGTTTACGCTTAAGTCTCCGCTTTCGAGGCGTATAGTACCTTAAAGGGGGTGGTCGTCGGAACTCTGCTCAAAGGTTGCCAGGGACCCCTACGACCGATGGAAATACTGTATCTAGGGTACGTTGGCGATTGATATGAAAGTTGAAACATGCTTGTTAATAACCAGGAACATAGTAAACTTTATATGTTGCAGCTATGTTGAAGTGATGCATATACATTGTTTATGAACAAGAAAGTCGCATACGCGCAGTTCTGACGTGGAGTGAATAATCAGTAGACCTTGTCACTGCATGCCACACCCGAGATGTCAGTTCTGTAAATATTTTGTCGAACAATGGCGATGTCAACATCTTGAACTAAATCTGAGATATAGGCCGACTACAATCGAAATCAATTACCGTTGTCGTGGCTAAGATGCTTTGATTTAAAAATTCGATCTGCACGTAATGTCCTGTGCAGGGGAATTTGATGATTTTCACTAAGATATTGATATGACTGGAAAATAAGAATTTCACTGACTGTAGATAATCTCTGCCACCTCGATTTTAATTTTTTCAAGAAACTACACAATTGGCGCCATTTCATGTAGTACATTCGGATAACTCTTTCGCTTTCGAGGTAAATATTTCGTCTGGCATTGAAAAGCATTGCGTAGGCCAAAACTGTCATTGCTGGGAGGAGATTTATAGAAAAGCGTAATGTAACTTTCCATCGTCATTGCAGGAGGCTGACGTCAACGCCACATCTGGCTGGGACTCCGGCAGACCTGACGAATGCCGAATATGTCCGTGACCAATGGATTGAACAAGGACTCGATTCGGCCAAGATATATTCGTATGACGTATTGCTTTCATATCCAGAGGCTGACAATTTGGTAAGAAATGACGGACTGTAAAAGAATCATAGGGCCCGGGACACACTTCGCTACAGACACCTCTGTTTGTGTATGTTGTTACACAGGACCGTTACACCAGTGACCCACTCTTACCCTAGTCCTGACCCTGATCCATACTGATGGATGGGACATGTCAGGGTGGTAAAGGACTAGGGGGAAATGTTATGATACCACCCAACCACAACGCTCTTGAGATACCGCGTCCTTGAGGACGAAAATGCTCTTTCGGCTGTTCCACACGGCAACAAAATACCTAAACGTCTGAATGAATGTTCAGAACTCTTAAGGTTATCACCAAACAATCTACTCCTAAAATTACACCGTCTTGGCCGTAACAATGCACTGAAGCAACAGTGACGCGAGGTTGACTAGAACTTGACAGGCACTTGCAGTCAACGTTCACACAAAGCACTTCAACATGTTACAGGGAAATGAAAACTCAGTCATTGCTATTCAAACATGACATTAGAGATTACCCTAAAAATGAGGTTTGTGCCTCTTTGATTGATGATGCGAATCTCAGTATAAATAAATCTGTTTCTACGATAAAGAGATTCTCGACATCGCCCCCAAGCGACGACAGCACACGAACAGTGTAATACTGATGCAATCATATTTGCCAATCGCTTTGCAGGTTCAGCTGCTTGACGAAGAGGGCGGAGTTAACTTTACCTGTGCTATCAAAGAACAGGGTCTGAGACCAGGAGAAGATAGTCCGGACATCGTCAACCCATTTAATGCATATTCGGGAACAGGCAATGTTACAGTAAGGCTAACATACAGTTTTGCATCACTAATATGAGAGTTCGATGATTTAGTTTTTACCATATCAAATCAAGAAATCAACAGTGCAGTGCATGAAATTGAACAGTTTTTACCCTTTTATATAAGGGTTTCGCTTATGACAGCGAATTATTCCTGCATTCACCCTTTCAAACAACGCATTTTGTTGTGCATTGCGTAGGTTTGTGTATCTTAATTTATTGAATAGTGTACCATACTAAAATTTGGTTTGTGCTGTGTTGGTGAGAAAATCCATTGTCAACAAGACTTTTTCCACTGTCCACCAAAAGTAGTGTTTTCGTTTTCCGAAATCATCGACTCTTGATCAATCTGTGACACAAACAGACAATATCGCTTACAGGGAGACTTGGTGTATGTGAATTATGCGAGAGATGTAGATTTCGATGAGCTGGACCGGCTGCAAGTGAACTTGACTGGAAAGATCATGATCGCCAGATATGGCAAGATCTTCAGAGGAAATAAGGTGAGAACTGGAAAAATACCTTATCGTGTGTGCTGATCATACCATTGAAACGTTGTTGACGTACAAGCTTGTCATTCCTATTGCCATGTCAACAATTGTACATGTTCATGGTCTAGAAGGTAATGTCGCCACTGTGATTTGTTCTTTCGAACTTTCCAGGCCTTACATGCCGAGCAACATGGAGCCATCGGTTTAATCATATATTCAGACCCCGCTGATTACGCTATTCAAGACGCTACAGATGTCTACCCAGATTCGTGGTGGCTGCCTGATACCGGGGCCCAGCGTGGTAATTTGCATGTCAGCGACCATAAAGGGGACCCCTTGACGCCTGGATACCCAGCAAAAGGTAGGAGCCAAGATGATTAAAAGACAGCTTGTAAATATTCGAAAGCTTTGCCATTATTGACAGTGGCAGCCAACAAACCGACATTGAATTTATTTGCCCGGAAGAGAGTTAGCTACCCGCCGCTAACCTGCCAGTGATATGGGAAGATAATTGCTCGCTAGCTGAGAAATCGTAATCCAGTATTTTCTTCGATGGGATGATTATTTCGAAACATGACTTGTATAACAATCCTAGATTTATATTATAGGGATACAGTCGTCGGAACTGCTCTCAAAGGTCGTATGGGACCCACACGACCAATATAGACACTGTATCCAAGGTACGATGGTGAATGATGAAAGTTAAAACATGTCTGTCATAATCTACATCGTATAATTTAGATGTTGCAAATATGATGATGAGGTGCATCTAGATATCGTGCACGAAAATACATTGTTTGTAAGCAAGAAACTCGCACAGGCGCAGTTCCAACGACTGTTTCCCTTTAATGCAATTTTTGAATTTGGTCGAAGGTGTGTATGTGTATATATTATTTCAAGTCCATCCAACTGACCTCGTTCGATTCGTTGCAGACTATGCCTATCGCACGTCGGTTGAAGACTCCCCGTTACCCTCAATTCCAGTCCATCCAATAGGCTACGGTGATGCCAAAATGTTTCTAAGGTATCTTTGCTCGTCTTCTTGCAAGTCTATATGGGCTTTAAAGCAACGTCCCATGCTAACCGTGCTTTGAAGTTGCGTCCCACGACTGTCATGCCTATTTGATAATTCGATTTCGTGCGTATTTAAGACTTATATGGCCCGAAGAAATGAAAAATCGTCCGTGGACATAGAGTTCTCGATATAGTTTGCTTATTTTTGCGAACCATCCTTTTCTTCAGCAGTCGACTGTCAACTCAGCTTTACGATTACAGTAACTTGCCGCTCTTACATTTTGAAGGGAACTCACAAGTACTTATGCTATCCCAGAAGACTGGAAAGGGGGCCTAGACATCGAATACAGCATTGGACCAGGATTCAGCGACCCTGACAGGTGAGCCCTCCTATACCATTTTGTTTACCTTCAATAACCCTTATAAAAACTTATTTTCGAGTTCCGAATATGGCCCACAGCGGCGGTGCTGAGCTTCGATTTCTGTGACCCTCAATGGTGATTCATCACGTGCCGTCTTCAAGATTACTCTTACCTGATGTGACGTAAAGTTAGATCTTTGCTCTCATTCTGCTGACTTGCTCAAGGCATGACAGAAGCGGCACACAATGACAGGGGTAGCCGTTTAGTGCATCACACCATAAGACATGTTACATATTCAATGATGTTTTCCATTGACTCTGCATTACAGATAATTGCAACTTATGTGTTGAAACTGCACAGATATTGCCGGCAACAAAATATA
Source organism: Ptychodera flava (assembly GCF_041260155.1). Lineage (NCBI taxonomy): Eukaryota > Metazoa > Hemichordata > Enteropneusta > Ptychoderidae > Ptychodera > Ptychodera flava. The sequence goes on from NC_091941.1 coordinate 21,878,823, forward strand.
AGTTAACAGACGGACACACTACCTTGCAAAATAATTGATCATTTTCATATTTCTTGTGAAGTTCAAAGATTTTTGCTTTTATCGCTAACATGGCTGCACCAAATTAGATTTGGTGGTTATATCGGTCGTAACATGCCATGGGCATATTGAAGGACATTTCAGCTAATATGTACTCTCAAATTTTATTGAATTTGCAAACTCAATGAATTATTATCAAAGGAACTGTCAATTAATGGATAGCTGCAATATATACGTAAACTCGGGAACATTTCAAGTTAACATCTGGTTGAATTAAATATTGTTGGTTTTTATTTGTAGGAAGGTAAGAATGGAGATACACACCACAAACCAGCAACGTAATACGCACAATACCATAGGGCTTATCAAAGGAGCAGTAGAACCAGGTAAATAAACGATTTTGATTCAAGTCGCTGCGTATATATCACTTACAAACAGTCAATATTTGTAACTTTGTAGCCTTTTTGATAAACGTGCATAAAGGTATAGTCGTTACTACCTTTGGAGAAAGCATCTCACTCTGTCTATACTCTCTCTCCCTCTCTATATCTGTCTCTGTCTTTGCTGTTTGTGCTGTCTGTCTGTCTGTGTCGGTCTATCTGCCTCTCTCTCTCTCTCTCTCTCTCTCTCTCTCTCTCTCTCCCTCTCTCTCTCTCTCTCGCTCTCCAGACCGTTACATCATTCTTGGTAATCACCGCGATGCCTGGATATTCGGAGCAGTCGATCCGTCCAGTGGTACAGCTGTACAGTTAGAACTCACAAGCGCCTTTGGAAAACTCGTCAAAGAAGGTAAGACAGACGCAAAACGCACAGTACGTTTCTAACAAGTGATGCAAATGTATGCAATTATTCAAAAAGGTGATGAATTTCATTCAAGAATCAACAACGGTTTAATACAATTATTGGTTGACTTTTTTCTCCTGAAATGTACATGATTACATTATCTATATAAGAACTTTATTACTTCATTGTTCATGTGTTTCCATTGTGTATTGCACAGACCATTTCCTCTCAAAACATGTTGTCTTCATTAAATTGACAGGTTGGCGTCCAAGACGCTCACTGTTGTTTTGCAGCTGGGGCGCCGAGGAATATGGTCTCGTTGGATCCTCCGAATGGGTTGAGGTGAGTTATAGGGTGGCAGTAACGTATTGTTTTTATGCTCTTCCGGATAACACTTTGCATCGTCGTCCCTACGGTAGAAATCAGCGAATACCTGACTTAATAAGTAATGTTGAATTGTACTACGGTTTATCATTGCCCCAATATCTTCAGTCTTGGCGGCAATATTTTTTGATCGATTATATTCTGCATTTTGTCGCCTGTCGAAAAGGCCAAAGGATACCGTTTAGAACCGCTCTCATAAACTTGATTTAATTACTTATATATTGGCCAAAATTATCAATGTGTTTCAGTTTATGCCGAGCAAGTTTGGTCGATCGACTATTAAACTAAAATGTATACTTTATCTTGTTTCCTAAAGGAATTTGCCAAGAATCTCGGTGCAAGAAGTGTCGCATATTTAAATGTTGACGCTTCTGTCGGTGGACAATACGTTCCGAGGGTGAAATCCTTGCCGCTGTTGTACAAAACTATCTACCGTGCCGCACAGAAGGTATCATTGTTATTTATTTTCAAAACATTCAACAAAAGAACTAGAAACAGTAGAAACCGTAGGAAAACTGACACTTGCAAGCGTCCCAATGAGCTGTCGATTCATGCAGACCGGAAATAGTCGAATTTCGCGATTCATTAGACACATTTATTGTGGCATCATACATATAAGTATATAATAACACAAATTACTTCAAGTACAAAGTAATACTATCTGTTACTTAAGTTCCATGTATCTCGCGATCGTCAGACTAACTTTTCCCTAGTTCTTCACTCTCATTTTTATTGTTGGGAGTAATTATACTAGTCTTCGGATTTATTGAACAAATATTATAATATTATTACTTTGTACTTTAAGTAATTTAATTTATATGATTATATGCAACGCTCTGCTTTTATCATCGAGCACTATAATTTCCCTCGAAGACATCTGTATAAGTATACTTTGGTATATGTTAAAGTGACATATATATATATATATATATATATATATATATATATATATATATATATATATATATATATATATATATATATATATATATATATATATATATATATATATATATATATATATATATTATATACTGAGAATCTAGGAACTTGTAGTTGTCACTCTACAGGCTGTTTCATGCGCTAAGCAATCATCAGGAGTGAAGGTTTGGCGGCAATTGAACTGTTTATATTGTGTTGCAGGTGGGCATGCATATTCAAATAAGCGGTTGTGGCCAATGGCAAGTCAGTTATTACAGAGGAGGAATTTGCTGCGGTGTCTGCATTTTGAGAGGAATTTTGAGAGTGACAACTACAAGTTCCTAGATTCTCAGTATTACCGCCCTGCAGAAATGCGTTGAGCACTATACTTTGCCTGCATTGACAAGCAAACCATTTTCGTATATATATATATATATATATATATATATATATATATATATATATATATATATATATATATATATATATATATATATATATATATAATTTATTTATTTATATTATGGTTCAAAAAGTGATATCTGATGATTACAATTAGTTATCAAAAAGCAGGACAACATTCGTGATTAAGCACAAGGATATAAATCATATTATAAATCGATACTTTGAGAATGTTTCGGATTGTGTAAATGTAATGCAAATTTTAAGCTCTAAGTCCTAAAAAGACAACGAATGAATCGAGTTGTTTTCGTGATTTCAACAGCCTCAAAACAACGGAAGTATATACAAAGGTTCGAACAAACTATAACACTGCTGATATGTAAACATTGCAGGTGGCCTCGCCAGAAGAAGAAGGGAAGTCATTTTACGAGACTTGGTTGGATCGTGATGAGGTAGACGGATTACCAAGGTAACATGTATCAGATGCCAGGAAACGTTTAGTGCAAACGTATCAGATGTGAAATTTGGTAGAACACGATGTCATAAACACACAATGATTTCAATTTAGAGTTAATTCTGGTTTTTATTGACTTTGAACAAAGTTTGCCATCGGAAACAAAACGTGCTGAAAAACCCTAGACAGAGACGCCAACACAAATTTAATAAAATCCTGTGTTTTCTCTACGTCTAAGTGCATAATTTATGACATTATGTATCCTAAGTATTTTATTGTCCAGAAGATTTGCTCATTTCAAGACAACCGGTGTACTTGCTTACCACAATTACATCACGGAAATAATAACCTTGATCGAGGTCGCACCATCAGCACCTTTAACATGTAGATTATTTATAGTCCGTGGGCTGGAGGGGCCCACCGTGCACCCCCCCCCCCATAAACCTACTACATGGGTATTTTTTTGTTCTTTGGGATCTGCTGAACTAGAAAAAAGATGTTAACATTGGATATTTTGGGATGCACTACCTGTTTGCACTGGTTTTTGATTTGTATGTACCGCAAAAAATGGCGAAAAATGGGTAGGGGTAAGGGGTACTATATCCTCCCCTAAATTGAGTAAACTAGCATGAAATAGCACAAACCTTACATTTTTGGAAAGCTCAGATACTGCTCTTTCTGAGGAATACCAACTTTAGCAAAATTAATTTGTGTACATAGAATAGGACGACTTTAAAATGAATTTTTTTGACAATTTTGAAATTTTTTACCCAAAATACCATGTAACAATTGTGATCTACTTTTTATTAAGCAAAATTTTCACAACTTTTTGTGTTTAAGTTATTCATTCCGACATATTAAACAAGAAAAAAAGTGTTAACATCAGATATTTAACTATACACTACTTCTCTGGCGTCAATTTTGAATTGCGTGTATCTGTATGGGGTGTGCAAAAGCTAGGGGTAGGGGTACAACATTCTTTCCTTGATGAAGTAAACTGGCATGAAATGCCATATACCTTATAGTTTTAGAAAGCTTAGATACTGGCCTTTCTAAAATGCATAAGTTTTTAGTAAAAAAATATGATGTCATAGAATTGGATAACTTTAAATCGATTTTTTCTGGTAATTCAGCAATTTTAACCGGAAGAAAATACGATAACTATTGTTTCCTCCCAATGAAGCAAATCAAACAGATTTATGGATGTTATTTACTAATTACAATGTGCTGAAGAAGAAAATAAATGTCAAAATTGGGTATTTACAATCTATTATTGTCCCTGCTCACTCAAATTGCAAGTTTTGCTACATTGGTATATCGTGAATGGGCATTTTATTGTTATGCAATGAACTAATGCACAGCCTTAAAAAGAAGACTTTAAAACGCACACACATAGTCATATTGCCATTTTCTCCTTAAAGTAAATAGATTGTTGATGACTGTCTATTTTTATAATTTACTTTTTAAATATTTTCTATGAAATAATTTTGATAAGACGTATTTGGAAAATTGTGTATGCCTCCTTGTCTTACTTATACAGCAAGCATTACTAACAATCTATTAGGCCGTGGGCTAGACGGGGCGTCTACGTGCACCTCCCCCCACCCGCACAGGATAACAAACCTGTATTTTTCAGAAGCCTTGGGATCCCTAGAATAAGAAACAGGATTTAAACAGACAAAATATAGGGACTCAAAAGCTGTTACGGTCATGTTTTGAAGGGTGCCGCAAAATCACGATTTTGTGACCCACATGGATTTTTGTCAAACCTGTCTTCATGTACGTCATCTGCTGAGCTTACTGTTTAACATGACCTGGCTTATGGGGTATCATAAGAAAGGTGATGTATTCTTCTTGATAATGTTATATAGCAATATGCAATATCTTCTATAGTTTTTCATGAAATAGGGCCATAATTTACCCCATACCCCAAAGTTTATGTCGCAAATTACTGTCAAAACTAATCTAAATTCTACTACCAATTATTTACCTAGACATAATAAAAAGGGTAATGCTGTGTATTAACGTTGTGTTATTTGCTACAGGTACATGTTAGAAACCTGAAATAAACTTTTGACATAAAAAATATTGGGATCCTGTAGCTGTAACAGTCATATTTTGAAGGGTTCCGCAAAATCACTGTATTACTGAATCACATTCGTTTTTGTTAAACCTTTCTTCTTGTAAGTCTTCTGCTGAGCTTATTTTGAACATAAAGAGGCATATGCGATATCATTTGAAAGTTAATTTACTTTTCTTCAAAATGATATATTGCAATATGCAATATCTTCTATAGTTTTCATGAAATGAGACCAAAACTTACCCCATACCCCGAAGTTTTATGTCGTAAATTACTGTCAAAACTAATCTTAAATTCTACCAATTATTTACCTAGACATTATACAAAAGGCAATGCTTTGTATCAAATTGTTTTATTTGATACAGGTACATGTTAGAAACTTGAAATAAACTTTTAACACAAAAAATATCGGGATGCTGTAGCTGTAACAGTCATATTTTGAATGGTACTGCATAATCACAGTATTGCCAACTCGCATACATTTTTGTTAAACCTGTCTTCTATAAGTCGTCTACTGAGCTTATTTTTTATTATAACGTGGCAAGTTGGGCATCATTAGATAGTTAATTTACTCTTCTTTAAAATAATACATTGCAATATGCAATATCTTTTACAGTTTTCATGTAATAGGACCACAACTTACCCCACACCCCAAAGTTTTATGTTCCAAATTACAGTCAAAACTCATCTCAAATTCTGCCAACTATTTACCGGGACATAATACAAAGGGCAATAATTTGTATTAAATTTAGTTTATTTGCTACAGGTTCATGTTAGAAACTTGAAACGAACTTTTAACAGAAAAAATATTGTGATGCTGTAGCTGTAACAATAAATTTTGAAGGGTACCACAAAATCATGGTATTGCCAACTCGCATACATTTTTGTTTAACCTGTCTTATTGTAAGTCATCTTCTGAGCTTATTTTTTAACATAAGTTGGCTATTTGGGTATCGTTAAAAAGTTTTTTTTCCTTTGATATAATTTTTTTGCCAGAAAGCGACTGACATATTGTAATATGCATTGTAATATTGTAATATCATCTTAAGTTGTAATGAAATAGCAAACATCTCATCACCCCAGCCCTTAGTTTGATTTGCAAACTACATCTGTTCTAAAACTTTGCAGTTTGCGAATTTGGGATATGGGTAAGTGTTGGTCCTATTTCATGAAAACTATTGAAGATATTGCATATTACAATAGGTCGGTCGCTTTCTGGCAAAAATTGTCTTTCCAATGATAGCCCATAAGATAGGTTAGAGTAAAAAGTAAGCTCATCAGATGACTTACAAGATAACACATTTAACAAAAACACATACGAGTGGGCAAGACTGTGACTTTACGGTACCATTCAAAACATGACAGCAGCAACCATTCAATCCCAGTATTTTGTCTGTTAAAAGTCTATCTCATATTTGTGACATGTCTATGTAGCAAATAAAACAAATTTCATACAAATCACTGTCTTTTGTAATATGTCTAGGTAAAAGCTTGGTAGAATTTGAAATCAGTAGTGACAGTAATTTGCAATATAAACTTAGGGGTATGATGTAAGTTTTGGTCTTATTTCCTGAACACTAAAGAAGATATTGTATGTTACAATATGTTATATCAAAGGAAAAAACCTTTTCAATGATACCCCAATAGCCAACTTATGTTTAAAAAAAAGCTCAGCAGATGACTTACAATAAGACAGGTTAAACAAAAATGTATACATGCGAGTTGGCAATACCATGATTTTGTGGTACCCTTCAAAATATTACTGTTACAGCTACAGCATCACAATATTTTTTCTGTTAAAAGTTCGTTTGAAGTTTCTAACATGAACCTGTAGCAAATAAACTAAATTTAATACAAATTATTGCCCTTTGTATTATGTCCCGGTAAATAGTTGGCAGAATTTGAGATGAGTTTTGACTGTAATTTGGAACATAAAACTTTGGGGTGTGGGGTAAGTTGTGGTCCTATTTCATGAAAACTGTAAAAGATATTGCATATTGCAATATATCATTTTAAAGAAGAGTAAATTAACTTTCTAATGATGCCCAACTTGCCACGTTATAATAAAAAAAAAGCTCAGTAGACGACTTAAAGAAGACAGGTTTAACGAAAATGTATGCGAGTATGCGAGTTGGCAATACTGTGATTTTGCAGTACCATTCAAAATATAACTGTTACAGCTACAGCATCCGGATATTTTTGTGTTAAAAGTTTATTTCAAGTTTCTAACATGTACCTGTATCAAATAAAATAATTTGATACAAAGCATTGCCTTTTGTATAATGTCTTGGTAAATAATTGGTAGAATTTAAGATTAGTTTTGACAGTAATTTACGACATAAAACTTTGGGGTATGGGGTAAGTTTTGGTCTCATTTCATGAAAACTATAGAAGATATTGTATATTGAAATATGTCATTTTAAAGCCAAATAAAGTGTCTTTCTAATTGCAGCCCATAAGTCAGGTTATGGTAAGAAGTAAGCTCAGCAGATGACTTACAAGACGACACATTTAACAAAAACATATGCGAATCGGCAATACTCTGCCTTCACAGTACCCTTCAAAACATGCAAGTAACAGTCATTCAACCCCAATATTTTGTCTGTTAAAAGTCTAACTCATATTTTTGACATGTCCTTGTACCAAATAAAATATATTTTACACAAAGCATTGCCTTTTGTAAAGTGTCTAGGAAAATAATTGGTAGAATTTGACATTAGTTTTGACTGTAACTTGTGACATAAAACTTTGGGGTATGGGGTAAGTTTTGATGGAAGATATTGCATATTGCAATATATCATTTTGAAGAAAAGTAAATTAACTTACAAATGATATCGCATATGCCTCTTTATGTTCAAAATAAGCTCAGCAGAAGATTTACAAGAAGACAGGTTTAACAAAAACGAATGTGATTCAGTAATACTGTGATTTTGCGGAACCCTTCAAAATATGACTGTTACAGCTACAGGATCCCAATATTTTTTATGTCAAAAGTTTATTTCAGGTTTCTAACATGTACCTGTAGCAAATAACACAAAGTTAATACACAGCATTACCCTTTTTATTATGTCTAGGTAAATAATTGGTAGAATTTAGATTAGTTTTGACAGTAATTTGCGACATAAACTTTGGGGTATGGGGTAAATTATGGCCCTATTTCATGAAAACTATAGAAGATATTGCATATTGCTATATACCATTTTCAAGAAGAATATATCACCTTTCTAATGATACCCCATAAGCCAGGTCATGTTAAACAGTAAGCTCAGCAGATGACGTACATGAACATAGGTTTGACAAAAATCCATGTGGGTCACAAAATCGTGATTTTGCGGTACCCTTCAAAACATGACCGTAACAGCTATTGAGTCCCTATATTTTGTCTGTTAAAATCCTATTTCTTATTCTAAGGATCCCAAGGCTTCTGAAAAATACAGATTTGTTATCCTGTGCGGTTGGGGGGGGGGAGGTGCACGTAGACGCCCCGTCTAGCCCACGGCCTAATAGATTGTTAGTAATGCTTGCTGTATAAGTAAGACAAGGAGGCATACACAATTTTCCAAATACGTCTTATCAAAATTATTTCATAGAAAATATTTAAAAAGTAAATTATAAAAATAGACAGTCATCAACAATCTATTTACTTTAAGGAGAAAATGGCAATATGACTATGTGTGTGCGTTTTAAAGTCTTCTTTTTAAGGCTGTGCATTAGTTCATTGCATAACAATAAAATGCCCATTCACGATATACCAATGTAGCAAAACTTGCAATTTGAGTGAGCAGGGACAATAATGGATTGCAAATACCCAATTTTGACAGTTATTTTCTTCTTCAGCACATTGTAATTAGTAAATAACATCCATAAATCTGTTTGATTTGCTTCATTGGGAGGAAACAATAGTTATCATATTTTCTTCCGGTTAAAATTGCTGAATTACCAGAAAAAATCGATTTAAAGTTATCCAATTCTATGACGTCATATTTTTTTACTAAAAACTTATGCATTTTAGAAAGGCCAGTATCTAAGCTTTCTAAAACTATAAGGTATATGGCATTTCATGCCAGTTTACTTCATCAAGGAAAGAATGTTGTACCCCTACCCCTAGCTTTTGCACACCCATACAGATACACGCAATTCAAAATTGACGCCAGAGAAGTAGTGTATAGTTAAATATCTGATGTTAACACTTTTTTTCTTGTTTAATATGTCGGAATGAATAATTTAAACACAAAAAGTTGTGAAAATTTTGCTTAATAAAAAGTAGATCACAATTGTTACATGGTATTTGGGTAAAAAATTTCAAAATTGTCAAAAAAATTCATTTTAAAGTCGTCCTATTCTATGTACACAAATTAATTTTGCTAAAGTTGGTATTCCTCAGAAAGAGCAGTATCTGAGCTTTCCAAAAATGTAAGGTTTGTGCTATTTCATGCTAGTTTACTCAATTTAGGGGAGGATATAGTACCCCTTACCCCTACCCATTTTTCGCCATTTTTTGCGGTACATACAAATCAAAAACCAGTGCAGACAGGTAGTGCATCCCAAAATATCCAATGTTAACATCTTTTTTCTAGTTCAGCAGATCCCAAAGAACAAAAAAATACCCATGTAGTAGGTTTATGGGGGGGGGGGTGCACGGTGGGCCCCTCCAGCCCACGGACTATTTACTCTATGGTTCCCTTTACATCTACCAGGATGCATCCACTTGGAGCAGGCAGTGATTTTTTCCCGTTTGCTTATGGGCTCGGTATAACTTCTTCTGACATGTCCTATCGCTATAACCCGGTAATAGTTCACAGTTTACTTCTTTTTTTAAATTGTAAATGAATATCTTACGATCTTAAATTACAAAGGAGACACCATTGCCATCCTCGTTCAGAGATTACTCGTCAAACGTAGGTTGAGCCTGCAAGCCTTCGCCTAGAGTGCGAAGGATGTCTTAGGAAATTCTACGTTAGAGTATGTAGCATACAAAGTGAAATCAAGCCAATACTACATTCAAGTGATTTGTTAAGTCAACGGTGATGCAAAGTAATCATTCACATTCGATACAACTCGACGGATTATGGTTGTTCTCTTCTATCTTTCTCTCTGCTTTCTCTCGATTTTGCCCCTCCCCCTCCCCTCCCCCTCTCTCTCATTTTGCCTCTAACTGTCTGTCTGTGTGTCTCTGTTCTTCAGGATCTTGGACTTTCATCCTACCCCGTCTACCATTCTGTTTACGAGACGTTCTACCTTTTCGAGACGTTCATAGACCCTGCTTTCAGACGGTCCCTAGCTATTGGTCAACTGTGGGGAGAGGTTGCACGTGACTTGGCCGAGTCTGTCATCATCCCCTTTGACTGCAACGATTACGCTAAAGAGTTGGAAGTAGCTGTTAGTGTATTAAAAAGCCATTATGAAACAGACATGAGGAACCATGATATAACGTTTGGTATGTACATATTCTTGCATGGATAGTAAGTGAAAAGTAAGGTTATATCTGCGCATTTGTGACTTTAAGTGTCTTAGCATATGTGGAATTAGGCGAATAAACTTTTACGTAAAAGGTAAGTGAATATGGTCAAGTTAATAGAGTACGAAGAAGTTTATTTTTCGCCTGAAAAAAATAAAACACCTAAAATGACCTATAGCTTGGAAAACGTTTCAGCCAGAACAATATGAGATATTCCGGGAAAATTACTAACTACGGCCGTTTTGTTCTATGATCGAGGAAGAATTTATTATAGTTCTTATCGAGGAAAGTTCGATATACAAATGCATGATCCCTAATCATTACATGTAAAATTGTCTTGTTTGATTTTTTTGCGTGTCTGATAATCTTATCTGTTTTAGATGCCGTTGATGCTGCCGTGAATAAGTTTAAAGATTCCGCAGAGAGATTCCACGAAAGGATTGAAGAGTCGAAACTTGACAAGTGAGTAAAAGTTTCATCATTATGCCTAAATCAAGTAAATCTCATTAATTCATTCTCCCAATTTCGACTTTCTCCGATGACCACACAGATAAGTGTTAGATTTTCATCCAACCCGATAGATTTGTATTTAAGTGGGGGTGTGTACAGCTCTGAACTTATTATAGTGGAACGCCCATTCTAACCGTAAACAATTAAAAGCAACGGAATAAACAGAGAAAGTGAAGAAAAGTTTTTTCAAGATCTTAAACAAAGTTCTTGAAATTGCCGACTAATATGGAATAAAATTCGACCTCCGGACAATTTATCAATGGGTCGGGTTGATAGGTTAAGAAACTGATATTAAGGTGGCGCTGCACGAAACGCAGCGCATTTTGCTGAAAATCACATTTTGTTGCAAATATTCATTTTAATAAGTTTTTTAACCCAGATTGAAATATTGGTTGGGTTAATCTTTTAACTTGTCAAGCAGTCGTAAGTTGGGTGATAAAGAAGTGTAAAATTTATGCAAATCACCCGATTTCCTGGCTTCTCTTTTCTCCCAATTTTAAGATTTTCAAAGAATTTAACTCAACTCCAGCTCTTTCAAATTTTCTGAAATTTTACCATTATGTAATTTAAATACTCTTTAACAAACCGACTATTTTTGTCTGGTAATAGAGTTCTTACATTATGAATAAGAGGAATTTTAATTTTACTCATCATGATTTCATCACTTTTTGAAAGCCAGTCTTTCAATGCCTGCCATTTTTAGAATGAGGATGGATAAAACAAATTAGTCAGTTCTACAGTAACTCTTGTTTCAAGTGAAATATTAAATTTCAGAAAATAGTATCAAGTTTTTTACTTAAATTAATTGATGTCATTAATACCAAAATTGAGGTTTTCTACCCAAAAAATATATACCCTTCATCCTTCGAATAATCTATTGCTACTATGATACTAAACTTTAGCTTTAGATTCTTTGCTTTTTGAAAACATGTAGTATGATGGGGTTTCCTTGTCATCTTTGATGAGAACTATACCTCTGAAAAAAACTGTGTTGGGTACGTGCAGCACCACCTTAATCTGGGTTGACGTCAGCTGAGGGTAAGCTTTTTGAAACAAATTCACCTCTTTGAAAGGTTAAATCTAAATTATTTATAGGTGAAATTCTCCCTTCTTGTCTGTTTTTGTCATGTAGCCTGACTCCTAGTCAAGCTACTCTGTTTTTATTTTGATGACGTCAGTAGATTGCCGTAATATACTTTTGATCGGCTACTACCAATATAAATTGTAAACTCTTTACCCATCTCTCACCAGCGCCATGGAAATTCGAGAAATCAATGATCAGTTGATGAGCGTTGAACGTGCTTTCATAGATCCCCTTGGACTCCCAAACAGGAAGTTTCTTAGGTAAATATGTGAATCCTATTTAGGCGAGGAGGGGCATTCATACGTTGGGGATACATATCTCTCTCTCTCTCTCTCTCTCTCTCTCTCTCTCTCTCTCTCTCTCTCTCTCTCTCTCTCTCCACCAAAACAAATATCAAGTATCGAATTTCAATACCATATAAATCACAATATAATGGTACGTCTAAACCGTATAAATGAGAGTGAAGAGGTAAGGAAAATTTAGTTCTGTCTGTCTTATGATTGTAGGATGCAGGAAACCTAAATAACAGATATTATGACCTTGTACTTGAAGTAATTTGTGACATATATATATATATATATATATATATATATATATATATATATATATATATATATATATATATATATATATACGAGCAGGACGTAGATTGATGTCTTCATCGGACAGGCAGAGTGCTCAATAGTTGAACTAGAGCTATAATAAATGTTTTAATCTAATAATCCAGCTCCGGACTTTCAACTATATATATATATATATATATATATATATATATATATATATATATATATATATATATATATATATATATATATATATATATATATATATATATATATATCCGTAATGTATACGGGGGGTGTGGGTTCGAGTCCCGCATGGTCACTTTTCATTCACCACTGTATTTCATATATATATATATATATATATATATATATATATATATATATATATATATATATATATATATATATATATATATATATATATATATATATATATATATATATAATGAAAGTTTGAACGAAATATCGAGAGTTTCAGACAAAACATATCACGCCTAAAATTTCTTTCTTAATAAGGTGATTCGGTGTAATCTACAGATAAATGTTGAAATTCCATTTGACATTGAAACTGTTTTAGACAAGAAGACACTTGATCAAAAGGGGACGAGCCTTCAAAATCAGTAATGTCATGTTTGATAGGCTCAATGGAGGCAAAAAGCAGACATACATTTCACGAATTTATTTGTGTCTTCCCAGACATGTCGTGCACGCCCCGAGTAACACCGACTATTACGCGGGGTCAGCATTTCCCGGAATAACTGACGCCATGTATAAGATAGAAGACGACAATGAAGACCAATGGAACGTGGTCCGACAGCAGATGGCTGTTGCAGCCTTCACCATCGAATCAGCAGCGACGACGATGATGGATATTAGCATATGAAAATAAAATCGATAAAAACGCCAAAACATGTTTGTTCTTTCACACATGCATGTCAAACGATTTATCTCTCTCAGGTTCATGTTGATCTGTGCATTTCGAAATGTTGGTAACCATGCGAAAATGTTATCTTTTAAATCATTTGGAAAATCAATATCCAATTTCGGAAGAGAAAGATGATCTTGTAGCCCTCATTACAGTCACTGTGTCTTGAATAGATTAAGTATCTTGTTTTTCTGATTCCACAAGTGAAAGTGACATATGTTTTATCCATGATTCTCGGATACTATCAAAGTTTGTTTGACAAAATTTGCAGAAGTTCAAAGTTCAATGTTTGGACATGGTTTTTGCAATGATACATATGATATAAGTCACACAGCGGGATCAGGCGTTGTACGCTACAGCTTGCTATGGATGGTCACACTAAAAAGTTAACGAAACAAAATGTCTTTCTTTGTCAGAGGATTTCAGAATGGTTATCAAAGGTCTGGACATCACTGAAAACACAGTCTGTCAAACAGGCTATCACCGAGAAAACGGAATATTACATGTAATTGTATAAAACCAGATTTGGGTTTTGGAAAATCATTTGAATAAATGGTGTGTTAAATACGAAGTTTAGTCCTTCATTCTTTCGCTGCAAGGAAGACTGCCGACTTCAACATGAGTAGCCTGGGAAAGAGAACTACGGATGGATATTGCAGGTCTCGGAGAAGTGATGGGTCCTCAGAAGTCCAGAAAATTGTGGAAAAAATAATTAGGATGAAATACCCGGTCTTGCATGGCCCAAGGTTGATGTTATAGCATTTAGGTTACGTCGCACAGATGGGCCGAAAAAATTTTGTATATGGCGTTTACAACAAACATGGCAGATGTCACTATGATTGCGATATTTCAGCGTAAATCAAAATCAAGGCAAAACTCCTAAATTTTACAATTTCCTGATTGAATATATATATATATATATATATATATATATATATATATATATATATATATATATATATATATATGTATATCAATAAATAATAAACAAAAATCATATTAATGGTATTTCAGTTTTGAAATCCACTTATCACTAGATATAATTGTCTCTAAGGCTGGCAGTGGTAAAAGCTCATTATCAACAGTAGCCCGTTGACAACTGTATAATTCTGTTCATCGTCAATCATTTCTTCGGTCCGGGATTTAAAGCGAGGAAGACCTATTATACCTGTTAGCCTTGTCAAATTGCCAGGGATCAGCCAGTCAAGGAACCGTTTTGGCGATCTCAGAGACGGGAAATTATCAGTGGCGTGTGAAGACGAGACAACATAGCCCAGGGTCAATCTGCGGAGAGCAACGGACGGTAACTCATGTCACTGAACTGTGTAACTGACAGCATGCAGCATTGACCAAAATTAAAATATAAATGTCAACGACCCTAGTCGACCTCCAACTTACAACTGTCTGACATGATGTTCATGACCATGACCATGACCATGACCACGACCATGACTCGGCTATGTCGGTTATCACACAGTGCAAAATGTTGTAGAGTGCACAAGCGACGCTTGCGGGGTTGTGTTACTTGGCTGTTTCTATGGGACCTACACAAAGTATTCGTTCAAAGGAAAATTGAACATAGTTACAGCGAAAATTGCCAACTTCTGTTTTAGAGTATTAGGGAAACTATGGAGGTAGGCCTAAAGCAGAAAGACTACTGCCTCCATGGGATAACAGATGCAAGATGCTGAAGATGCAAGAGTAATTCTACATTTCTGCGTCAATGTTACTCACTACAAACAGTAAACGATGAAATCCACGTATTTCGTGTCTTTACCCTGGTCTTTACCATCGGCCTCTACAGGCCTTTTTGGCAGGTTTTGCTATAGCAACCATAACATTTTAGTTAAATTAAACGTAATACCGATTCAAGGCAAAGGTATGTTCGGTCACCTTGAATAGAGTATTCAATAAACTTTGCCACAGAAATCTGTGCCGCTGTAATGTAATCGTGTTGTCGCCATCTTTAACCTTTATGGAGCACTATGGGTATCCTTGGCTCCTTTCATGGCAAACTATTGAAAATATGTAATATGTAAGGGACTGGACATAAATTACAGGGGGGTGGGCCGGTGTTTTTCGAAACACCGCTGCGTCAAAAATAATGACCCTTCAAAAGTTCATGCACAAAAATTAGTGACCCTCCCCCTTATCCGTGCATGAAAATAAGTGACCCTCCCCTGTTACTCAATACCCCCCAAACAAACCCGCAATGCGTTCAAGACCTCCTTCTGACTTGCTATACTTTTGAAGTCCCCTCCCAAAAGGAAGGCAAAATGCGGCCGATGTAACGCTTTGTCCAAAAAATATCAAATCATATGTGTGTGATAATTCATGTAAATGTACTTTGCTTGAAGTGGCAGATAAAAAGTGCATGCATGTACAAAAAATGTAATTTTTAGATTTCATCGATAATGTCGATTCACTATGCATGGCAGCCTATGATGAAACAATGAATATTTTTTTCCCAATACAAAACTAGGTAAATCTGTGCATTTATGTACACCTTATTAATAGTATTGATGTTCATGATAGACTACAGTGGTTTCAAGTCAATGGTTGTGCAAGAAATTTGTTTTTGGAATTTCACTGAAATGTCCATTCGCTATGCATGGCAGGCCTACGATGAAACTATGAATATTTTTTTTAAATACAAAACTCAGTAATTCTGTGCATTTATGTACACCTAATTATTAGCATTAATGTTCATGACTAGACTACAGTGGTTTCAAGTCAATAATTGTGCAAGAAATTTGTTTTTGGAATTTCACTGAAATGTCCATTCACTATGCATGACAGCCTATGATGAAACTATGAATATTTTTTTCCCAATACAAAACTAGGTAAATCTGTGCATTTATGTACACCTAATTATTAGTATTGATGTTCATGATAGACTACAGTGGTTTCAAGTCAATGGTTGTGCAAGAAATTTGTTTTTGGAATTTCACTGAAATGTCCATTCGCTATGCATGGCAGGCCTACGATGAAACTATGAATATTTTTTTTAAATACAAAACTCAGTAATTCTGTGCATTAATGTACACCTAATTATTAGCATTAATGTTCATGACTAGACTACAGTGGTTTCAAGTCAATAATTGTGCAAGAAATTTGTTTTTGGAATTTCACTGAAATGTCCATTCACTATGCATGACAGCCTATGATGAAACTAAGAATATTTTTTTCCCAATACAAAACTAGGTAAATCTGTGCATTTATGTACACCTAATTATTAGTATTGATGTTCATGATAGACTACAGTGGTTTCAAGTCTATGGTTGTGCAAGAAATTTGATTTTGGAATTTCACTGAAATGACCATTCACTATGCATGGCAGCCTATGATGAAACTATGAATATTTTTTTCCAAATACAAAACTAGATAAATCTGTGCATTTATGTACACCTAATTATTAGTATTAATGTTCATGACTAGACTACAGTGGTTTCAAGTCAATGGTTGTGCAAGAAACTTGATTTTGGAATTTCACTGAAATGTTCATTCATTACACATGGCAACCTATGATGAAACTATGAATATTTTTTTTTCAATACAAAACTAGTAAATCTGTGCATTTATGTACACCTAATTATTATTATTAATGCTCATGATTAGACTAGAGTGGTTTCAAGTCCATGGTTGTGCAAGAAATTTGATTTTGGAATTTCACCGAAATGTTGATTCGCTATACATAGTAGGCTAAGAGGAAACTACAAATAACTCATAGGTTATCTGATCCTAAATTGTTATTCAAAAGTTGTTAGACCTGAAGCTTCCAGTTGTTATTGATGACATTTTGCACTATTCTGAATAGTTTGTATTCTGTCAATGTCCTCAAAAAATGAAAAATGTACATACAGCTTAATGAACATTTGACACCGACCTGACACCTATACCCAATGTATTGTCAATGGGAGAATGATATCAAATAAGTGATCTCCCATCATTATAGGGGACAGTTTATATGTACAATAGAGGAGTTGGATAAGTAGAAATCATGACAACTTAAATCAATGTGGCTGCTTGGATCATCAATACATTGCTTATATATACCCTTAAACTTGCGCCCGAAGGGCGCGCCGAAAATGGAAATGACAGAAAATGAAAGTGCCAGGAGGTATGTTTTCTTTTTTCAGTATTCCATATTCTTTAATACGTGCACATGCAATTTCAGCTTTGATGCATAAAAAAGGTGACCCTCCCCCATAGGCTTGCACAAAATTTTATGACCCTTCAAAAATGCTTGCGCGAAAAATGGCGACCCACCCCCAAAAAACACCGGCCCACCCCCCCTGTAATTTGTGTCCAGTCCCTAATCTTATGTAATAAGCTTAGGCCTGTACGGAATTCATTTATAGCCGTTCAAAGTCTAATGAATATTTTTTGCGCTAGACAGAGAGAGGCCTTTTCAATTTGCTCTCAGAAAACACTGACGTAAGCGTCTGGAACACAAACCGAATATGATGAAACCGACAGATTTCAAGATTAACCCTTTTCCTGCCAAGTCGGTGAAAATCCGCTTGAAATTCGGTGTAGCTAGAATCTGAGCAGCCACGGCCGTTATCCTGCCAAGGCGGTGGAAATCGGGCTACTTTTTGGTACCCCCTTTCCTGCCTAGTCGACGGAACTACGTGTAGCAAACCCTTGCTCGCGCTAGGGGTCGTTCGAGGACAGGTTTTGGGCGAGGAACGGCGTTTGCTCTCGAAATGGGTTCACAGAGAGTCCAACGACAGGGAAAGGTGCGGAAGCTACCCAGCCAGTCCCCACCCCGGTGGGGGACTGTTTTTTTTGGGGGGACGAGTAGCGTACTTGGCAGGTTAGCACGTTGACGTATTCTAGCGGAGTTTGGGGTAACTTGGCTCTGAGGCACTACATAGATTGCGGCCGAAATTGACCGTCTCGGCAACGCTAATCTGTAAGGCAACCGCCTAAGACCGCCTCAGCTGGCGGTGCAATTTTTTGCCAATGGTGCGAGACGAAAATCACGGACTTGGTCCTGATTGACGGGAAGTGCGGACGGATTTGACGGACTCGGCTTTCTCGAAGGCAACCGCCTAAGACCGCCTCAGCTGGCGGTGCAATTTTTTGCCAATGGTGCGAGACGAAAATCACGGACTTGGTCCTAATTGACGGGAAGTGCGGACGGATTTGACGGACTCGGCTTAATTAGTCCCTGACATGGAACTGATCCGAACGGACTTGAGCGACATTTGTGAAGGGTAACCACCGCTTTTAACCGACTTGTTACCTTCTCGAAAAGACTACCCACTCAGATGTCGGACGTTGTCGGCTGCACTTGGCTCTAGACGTTCAAGCCGTGCAACGAAACACACCGCCTCAGCCTTGCCATTCAGGAACATGGCCTCAAAATTTGATACCTTTGTTCACCGACTTGGCGGCTGCGGTTAGGTGCGTGAACCGTTGTTCACCGACTTGTTACGCCTATGTTGTCCCTGTGAAGTTCGGCTAACGGCCGAGTCTAACGGGAGTTGGCAGACCTGTGTTTGGTTTATACCGTAGTATGACCGACTCAGGTAGAGGTACCTGTCGGTATATTCCGAGTTTTACGCACTCGGGCGTCAATGACGGGTCGTCATCACCGCTGATGACGTAGACGTGCTGGCCACGTTATTTGAAGGAGCCATGTTTGCCCAACGGACGAGGCCGAGACAGCCGTTGACAATTTTGGCATCCTTCATCTTTGACCGCCTTAGTTGGGTAAGCCGCTCGGCAGGCGACGGTTATGACCTAAACAAGCCGCTGAAGCACTGTTCGTTGCCGTACAAGAACGAGACGGCCAGTCCATTACTGCTTAATGGGCAATCTGTCGGGTTGGCTTGTCACCGACTTGGATGACAATACGCCCTGCGCAGGCGTACTTAGAAGGGACATGAGGTTAAAGATACGGGTTTCCCACCCGTACTAAACATGGGCTTGGGGCAACGTCCTTGGGTGGCAGGTGCGCATGCCACGTACCCAGCTGGACGGAATGTCAAGTTGAGATGCTAATGACATTGACTATGTTATGCTAAGTGCTCGATTGATTTGCATCGCAAATGAGTATTATTAGCATATCAAATGGTGCGGACAGGCAATTTACATGACGGGTAGGAATGTCAGCGCCGGTTGGTGGACTGATTGCCGTAGGTCCATTATAATAACAGGTGGATGCATATATTAACACCCCTGCGTCCAATCATGTCCAGGGCTTTGTTTCCCTGTGGCTTTAAAAGGGAGGGACCTGCTAGTCTGTCGACACTGTTCCAGACATGAGCTTGACGGACCGCAAAAGTTTTCTGAAGGCGAGCAGACGACTGAAGCTCAAAGATGCAGAGTCTCCGGGCGTAGTGGTAGCGATCGTTGTGATGTCCCTAGTAAACGCTCTAAGAAGTCGGGCAAGAAACGCTCCCGTAAGGCGAAGCCATCTCCGGCTGAAAAACCCAGTGGTAAGCGTAAACGTAAGACCGATCGTTCTGCCGATGAGGATGATGACGGGTCACCGTTGCCAGTGGTTCTCACCCGGCTGCTCCGGGAGAGACTACTTCACCTGCAGAGACTACATCTGCTCTTGTGGGAGATACTTCACCTGCACAGACTACGTCTGCTGCTGCTAGTGAGACAGTGAGTAATGAGACGGCTGATGCCATTGGTTCTCCCCCGGCTGCTCCGGGAGAGACACCACCTGTTGCTACTATGAGCCCTCATCCTGCGTCAGGAGAGGTTCCTGTGCCCAGTGCGAAAGAGCTTGAGTCCTCGTCATCAGCAGAGGCTGCCGAGCCCGCTCCTGCCATAGTTTCGTGTGCTGCGATGTCCCCGCCGAAAAAGATAGTGCGGAGGGTTCGTTATCAGGATAGCCCACCTGATTTTGAGCCAGATATGATCCTTGATGCCGCTACGGGCGAGTTCAGGCCCAGACGCCCAGACGACGGTGATATCACCGCTGAGTCCGACTCGGAGGTTGACGAGGATGCGGCAGAGGACGATGACTTTTATGACAGGCATACGTAGGTGAGGCAAGCTCTGACGATGATGATGACGCTGCTGCTGTGTTGGCGGAGGACGACACACCTCCTGTCTGGCGTATGTCGGAGACTACCGATGCTAATATATTTGAGGAGACCGATTTTGACCATGAGAGAGGACCGACTTTCACCTTGCCCAGCCACGCCCGTGAGCTCGATTACTTTTTTAAGTTTATTCCAGCTACACTGATCAGATTGGCCAAGGACGAGACTAATAAATACGCCAAATTCCACCAGCGACATATCGCTAGGAAAATAGATAAATACTGGCGTAACGCTGACTACCGAGAGGTGCAGGCGTTCATTGGCGTCTTAGTCTGTATGGGTATCGACCGTAAATCATCAGTGGAGGATTATTGGTCTAGCGATCCCTTTCTGAGAAACCAGGGTATTTCTACTGTGATTACCCGCAGTCGCTTTCAGCAGCTTATGCGATACTTTCATCTGGCAGACCCAGAGAACGATCCACGTCGTGATCCTGATGAGCACGCCGCCGACGTCGGTGTCAGGAGGATCCCCTGTATAAAATCAATCCATGGATGGAGCCCATAGTTGACCGGTGCGTAAATAATTATAAGATGGGTAGAGAGATCTCCATCGACGAGGGCATGGTGCGATTTAAGGCCGTTCTAAATTTAAGCAGAGATTACCGCATAAGCCTGATCGAGACGGTTTCAAGATATGGCAGCTGTGCGACTCCACCACTGCATACATAGCTAACTTTGCACCGTACCTAGGTGTGAAATATCGGGATCGGACTGATGGGAGACGGCAGGAGCGAGGTGTGGTGAAAAGAATTACGATGGAGCTGGTCCAGCCATTCTGTGGATATAATCACAGCCTATTCTGTGATAGCCTGTTTAGCACGGTCGTTACTGCTAGAGAGCTGATGGAGACCGGGATCTACATGGTCGGGAGTTTCAACCGCCGTAATTGTCGCACCATGCCCCCTCAATTAATTCCGCCGGTAAGAGGAAGCGCCTTCCTCTGTCTGTTGGGGATATGAAAGCCACGACCAGAACGGACTCTCGTCTTAACATCACTGCTTATCAGGATAGTAACGCTCAGGTGCTGATCTTGAATACGGTCTATCCACCCTTGGAGTGCGTGCCAGTGGGGGAGGGAGACGAGCGGCGACAAGTGCCTCTGTCGCTGTATAATTATCGCCGGTACATGGGAGGCGTCGACCGAGCCAACCAGAAGCGCAAGTACTTTCACACTGGGCGCAAGAACCACAGATGGTGGACATATCTGGCATGTTACCTGATTGATGTTGCCCTGGTAAATGCATATATATGCTTCAAGCATGTACACCCTGATAGTAAGCTGACCCATAAGATGTTTCATCTGCGTGTCGGGAAACAACTCATTGGCGGTTATTGTGGGCGATCGCAGCCCAGTGTGAGAGAGGTCGAGGCCACTGTTTCTCTTGCCTCGTACATCAATCCACAAAATCAGCCGATGCACGTTGTCAGCCGTTTGGAGGGGCGGCAGAAATGCTGTAAAGTATGTAGCAGAGAGGGTAAGACCACTGCGAGCGGACGACTGTCTGAGACGTCCAAAGGATGTAGTCTGTGCGGGGTTCATCTTCACGAGGGCGAGTGTTTTGCGGCTTTTCATCATCGCATGATGCTACGAGGTAAGAGGAGCATTGGCGTGCAGACCTCTACTCACACAGCCCCGACGACACCCATCAGCAAGAGAACCCGACGTAAATAACGGACAGGGGACAGCTTCGCCTAACAGTGGCTTGACTGTATTCTGAACACGGACCATGATCACATTTTGAGCACGGTTGTGCCGTTTGTTTGTGCTTTACGATCCCGCTGATTGTAAATTGAAACACGGATTATTTTGTACAATCCCCCGATTGTAATCTTTGTAACACGGACCATGCACTCGGACGTCGAGACAGACTCTGAGATTTATTATTCGGCATAATGTAAATTATTCCCGAATAAAATACTATCTATGGATCGCATATTTTCGTTTTGTTTTGTTTTGTTTAGACGGATTATTTTGTACAATTCCCCCTATTATAATTTTTGAAACACGGATCTGCCACCCCGATTGTAATTTTTGAAACACGGACCATGCACTCGGACGTCGAGACAGACTCCGAGATTTATTGTTCGGCATAATGTAAATTATTCCCAATAAAATACTATCTATGGATCGCATATTTTCGTTTGTTTTGTTTTTACCCCCACTTTCGTTTTTGGCAGATCCGTAAGGACGCTATAGTAATGGATGAACGTGCGTTGTATCACGTGGGAGGGGCACAGCCCAACGGAGGCTGTGCTCGTGCGACGTAGACGTTGTACCAACCATCTGTCGTTGGGGTTAGTGCATAGAGCAGTTGCACTGTCCAGAGCTAAGGTGGTACAAAACTGCACCTTAGTAACAACTGCACAACTAACGTGTTAGGAAACGGTAACACTAACGAGCTAAGTGTTCACTGAACTGGCCAAACTACGTACACGCCTTCCTTCAATGGCGGAACTATGTCGTTGACACTACGTCAAAGCAGACTGCAATGTGCGACTCTTCCAAGTCGTTCAAAGTACGTGGCCAAGTGACACAACCCAGGGGAAACAGGACAGGTTTGAGGGTGCTCCCGCACCCATAGCACTAACCCCTGGGTCTTCTACTAACCCACGAGAGAGTGACGTTTCCCCGGTGTGGCCGTGCGTGCCGGCGAACGAGCTTTACTTCCGCGAAAGTAAGCTAGAAAAGGGCATAAAAGTGCACGTCCCCCGGGGCAAACAACGCCCGTGACCTCGTCATTTTCTGGACACAACCTCATCAGCGGTTGCCCCTCTATACGGGCATGCAAAAATTTTTGAAGTCTAACACGTATATGGTCGGTAATCGTACCCCGAAAATGCGGTATTTTCCCGCCAAATGCCTGGCAGGAAAGCGTGCAGGAGAGCCTATCTTCTGTAGACACGGAAAAGGGGGCCGGTTTTGACCGACTTGGCAGGATAACGGACAGGGGCGCTCGGCAGGAAAAGGGTTAAAGGAAGACAAAACGTTGAATCACTCACGCGCAAAGCTATCTGAAGGTCGCAAAGGCCGCAGAAGTTTCTACTGCGCACACTCGAAACCCTACTGACTGAGTGCCGACCTCTGACCAAGCTGGGCCTGACCCGGCGCCACGTCATTTGCATGTCATGCTTTCAGTTGTACTCATATAGTCAGTGCAGCGCGATGGCGTCGTCAGACAGGTATTCGTTGATCGGCGACAAACACCGCAAGATCAAAATTTCGGGCGCGGTTGTCTGTCTACTATCCGTCGGCCTTGGTTTCGGAATTCTGTTCGGGTATATCATCGCGTTCTCAATACACTATGATCCAGATTCGTCGTGTGGAACACCGTGTCAAGATGCTGACCCAACCGTGTCGAGCAAACTCATGTCCTCCATGGAAGCTGCCAATATAAGAGGGTTTTCAAGGTAAAAGCGAACAAGCGTACTTTGGGTCGTGCGATAACGTAGACAATGCAAATCCTTTTATTTTTTGGTCTGTGGAATCTCCCGTTAAAAGACAAGTAGCATAACACACTATGCAGCTGCCTCCATGCACAAAGTAAACTCTGCCACACAGTCACAAAGAATGAGGAAATGAAGCTGCGGCGATTCTTGAAATGTTTACGCATGAATACCAGACTAAGGCCTATATGGATTAAATATGGCGATTGAGGTAGAATGTGCCTTCGGACTCTCAAACTTTTGCAGTACCATTTTGGTTCACAACGTGTTTGGGCTTATTTTTAAGCTCGAGGAGAAAATAGATTTCACCGGCATCATTTTGTGAAAATCCATAATTTCATTTTTTTCAATTTTTTAATTTTAAAGTATTGGTAAATATTTGGTAACGTTTTCTCTAGAACCACATTTTGCACTGTGACCCCCGAAGTTTATTCTTGATCTCGAAACAGAGGGATTTATAGTTTCTTTAAGTCAGGGCTCGAAATTAACTTTTTTCCCTGGTAGTCCGATTGGGATACCATTTTCTGAAGTTGGTAGCCCAGCGACAAGGTCTGGTAGCCCATGCATGAATGAAGGGTTTTTCGTAAAGGATATTTTTGTCTATATCTAGACAATGAACGATTTATTTTACATGATTCTATCCAGTAAGTGAATTTTCTAGTCATTTGACATCAATACCTGCAGATCATAGCCTTAGGAGAACGGTATAGCATGTGTAGTGGACAACGGTGACGCCTGAAAGTTAGACGACCGGTCTATTCACACATACGCAGACCTTATATGCAAATTTTGATGTTCGCAATGACAACGACTTTTCACTCAGCATGTGTAAACATAACATGGCTAAAAATAGATTGGCTATGAATTTCAGGATGACAACTTGGTACAGTCATGTTCCTAATACTTTCGTCGCAATTTTGACTATATTTCCCAACCATATCATGGGATAATCTCGTACACTTCGGAAAGCGAAATTTGTGGATGGCCCGACAGTTTTTTCTTTGCAGTTTGAATAATTTGGTGTGACGCCTGAAAGTTAGACGACCGGTCTATTCACACATACGCAGACCTTATATGCAAATTTTGATGTTCGCAATGACAACGACTTTTCACTCAGCATGTGTAAACATAACATGGCTAAAAATAGATTGGCTATGAATTTCAGGATGACAACTTGGTACAGTCATGTTCCTAATACTTTCGTCGCAATTTTGACTATATTTCCCAACCATATCATGGGATAATCTCGTACACTTTGGAAAGCGAAATTTGTGGATGGCCCGACAGCTTTTTCTTTGCAGTTTGAATAATTTGGTGTTCAATTGTGATTGATGAATTGTGATTAAATAATTATGAAAATGAATTTTCATTGGCCAGATAATTATATATTATTGAAAGTTTGACGCAACAAAGTCGACATGTCCTTTCTGTGTCCATCTGGGTTGACTCACGGTCCCTCCACAAAACCGTGGTTGACTGTATGAGCGTTGGTCATCTCACAGCGATCAACATCATGTCGCCCACTAAGTAATTTCATGCCCCAGGCTTTGGTAGTCCGTGTGGGCTACCATTTCATTCGTTTTGGTAGCCCCAGGGAAAGTTGGTAGTCTGTGGACGCGGGACTACCGCTAATTTCGAGTCCTGAACTTTAAGGAAAGCTATAGCAAAAGTTCAAATACCCTATAACAAGTATTTTTTCATATATACTTCGGTTTCAGATTCGCGCATGTGCACGTAAGACTGTATTGCAATTAGTCTGGTTCCCTGACCCATTTCCCCGGTAGAGATTTCCCCACGCCCTCTACCGGGGAAATGGGTCAGGGAACCAGACTATATTGCAATCAGTAGCTATCACGCGCTCTAGCCTTCAAGTTAGGGACGTATTTTAACCTTTTGAGTGCCATATTTTTTCCCACCAAAATTTTAGTGCAACATTTTACAATTTTTTATGAATTTTCCTGTAATTTTTTTAATAATTTTTAACGAAGTCGACAACACATTTCGTTGGCTACTTTTTTTAATCAAAATTTTGGCAAAAATCTGAAAAAATTGACTGGGGTATATTTTATCAAGGTGACAAAAATTGACTTTGGCGCTCAAAGGGTTAAAAGGAAGTGCTGAAGAGTTGTTCACGTCGCCAATCTTCTGCTCGCTGAAACATTTGCATTTATCCTTCAACAGGTATCAAATATTAACATTAGTAAAGTGTACGACATGTACACCGAAGAAACACCGTGACGTCACAAAGTACTCGTATCATAGTAACCGGCAGGATTAGGGTGTGGCAGCATATTATTGTAGATGATTCGACATCGTTAGTCAGGAAAAGATGTGATAAAGATGCTTTACTTATTGTTTAGTGTTGTGGACCTTTAACGCGCTCATCAGTTCTCACTCAAAGTCCATCGAGCGATCGTGATGGAATCTTTTTACCAGTGTTTCAAACTTTTGTATGTCACCCTTCTATCTTTTGCAGCGCGCCACATGCATTAGTATAACCTTCATAGGTATATGTGACCTTTGTCAATACCAGTGAATTTTGTGACGTCATCTCCAACTCATTACTTATAATATATCCGATTTTCCTGTATTGTGGCCTCGGATATTTTCTTCATCTACAAAGTCCCTGACATAGCCAAAACTATAAAATAATAGCAATCATGTACCCCCGACATGTACCCCCTCCGGGCCCATAAAGGACTCAAGCAATCTTCGTATTTTATTTTATTTGCTTTGCAAAGTTTCGTTCCATCCATTGTGGTCCGGGGGAGGGGGTCCATTATGGCATTAATAACATTTACCTATCTTATCTCAGTGATATATCGAGCAAACCTCACCTTGCGGGCACACCAGAAGATTTTGAAACGGCCGAGTACATCCAACAGAAATGGCTAGACCAAGGCTTAGACTCGGCTACAATATACCCGTACCACGTCCTGCTATCCTATCCAGACGACACAAACCCAAATAAGGTGAATGATAACTTTAGTAGTAGCCTGACTCCCGACAATATTGCTCCCGGCTTAGTTTATCAGACGCAGGACTGAATGAACGTGTGCAAGACATTCTATTCTGTGCATGTACGCGATCACAATCATCCTCTCCCCCCGCCAGGGTTGCGTTCGATTGTCGTCTTCGGGTGCTCTGAGAGACATCATGTTTTTGAAGCTTGGGCATGGCAGGGCTCCCCATTAAAAGGAAAAATCAAACTTCACAGAGGGACAAAATACAGACAACATGAACAAAATTACTCTCGGAAATAAAAATATTTCGAAGATTATGCGCATTTTACCTGTTTATATTCAGTGTACCGACAAAAGTGATTTTGCACAGGAAGCACGCCTTTCGCACGTCCTCCGCTGAGAATATACTTTCTAGGTGCGACTATTTCTGAAGACCCCTTTAGTCAAGCGAGATCAAGAGTTGAAATTATCTGACACACTAAAACTAAATTCACAATTCTTATCCATTGGATCAGTCTGTGGTAACTCTCGCACAGCCGCATATATTAGAGTTAACACAATATTTCTAATTTCAGAAAAGCATAAATCGAAAATTATTTCCACCTGTTCATCGGAAAGAGAAGTGTGAAATATTACCTGCTCGCCCGAAAATTTATTCTCACCGGGCAGACGGGTATATATATATATGTATATATATATATATATATATATATATATGTATATATATATATATATATATATATATAGAGAGAGAGAGAGAGAGAGAGAGAGAGAGAGAGAGAGAGAGGTATTTTTTACTCTCAATGTGTTATGACTTGTCTCGTTAACTTCTGTATTGGATGTATAGGTTCAAATACTCAACGGTGATGGCAGTGATAACTATACCTGTGTTGACATGGAGGAAAACCTCAGACCGGAAGATCAAAATCCGAACATAGTAAAGCAGTTTAATGCGTATTCAGCCATCGGAACGGCTCAGGTAAAGTGTTGTGTGTGGCCCTTCATCTCGAGTGTGCCCTGCATGTGTACGTCGGGAGTGTTTGGCTGTAGGTTGCGCCAAGTATATATATGTCCACGATGTATGAATGCTATAACTAGAAACGGCACCACAATTGATACGCAATCGACTGTTAATGAGAAGACCGAGAAATTTCATGCGTAGATCTAGTCACAGCTGTGTCTTCGACGTTCGATTCAATAATCTTTTGACAATTTTCGACTGAGAAAATGTTGAAGACCCCCTTTAGTTTTTGAAATTTATTGTTTACTATGTTTATCTACTGTGTTTAATCAAAAACAATTCTATTGGAAGAACGCTAAAGGTATTGCTTAGGTTCATATCGATTAAGATAAATGCACCTGTCAACTTATGCAAAATATCATAATCCTTCAACAGGGGGATCTGGTATATGTGAACTACGCAAGGATTGAAGACTTCGATTATCTGGCCAGCCTTCAACCGCCCTTGGATCTGACGGGAAAGATCTTCATCGCCCGATACGGTGAAATCTTCAGAGGAAACAAGGTGAGATTTTCGATACGGAATCTCTTTCTATCCCGTTATTTGTGTATAGTGTCAGAGTGGCCGCATTGTACACGCTGAACAATCGCCTTTGGTCGTGGGTTCAGTGAAGGCCAGTAATTACATTGATAGTGCATTGAAGTTGGGTGATTGTTAAGTTGCTGTTTGTATTTCGAATCGTCGGGACAAAAATGACGAACACTGCAATATCATGTGCATTCTCGCGAGCCTGAATTCTATTATCACTCCATGACGCGACCAAAAACTCGCCGTAACACTTGTAGCTGTTGCCGTAAAGAGACAAGTGGTCTCGGAAGACGAATATCTGGTACCTATACCGCAACCTTTATTAACCCCGCTTTGAGGGCTGTAATTATCTCCTGCCAAAATTTTAGTGCAAAATTTTACCAATTTTTATGAATTTTTCTGTAATTTTTTGATAATTTTGGACCAAATGGACATCACATTTCATTGACTAAGTTTTTTTCTAAAAATTTTGGCAAAAATCTGAGAAAAATTGACTGCTGTTTATTTTATAGAGGGGACATAATTCGACTTTGTCGCTCAAAGGGTTCAATCTGGATTCTTGTTTCAAGAAAAGGACCATGCATTCAACTATCTCGTTCGATCATTGCAGGCACTGAACTCTCAGGGAAGAGGTGCGATCGGGTTGATACTGTATTCTGATCCCGCCGACTACGGTAGTGACGACCCAACGGCTAAAGTCTACCCAGATGGTTGGTGGTTGCCGGGTACTGGCGCACAGCGTGGAAACTTGCACGCCAGTGACTACAAAGGGGACCCTCTCACGCCAGGATATCCCTCAAACGGTAATCCATGACAAATGTACTTGCTTTCCCGGCAGGTGTTTATTCAGATAAACAAATAAACAGATACCAGCGTGAGCTTACTGTCGCGGCTGTTTCCCAACCTTTTTCAACGAAGGGGTTGTTTCCTTTACCTTTCACGTCTTGTTTTTACAGATTATATGTCACGTATAGACATGGAAGACACCTACCTACCTGATATACCTGTTCAGCCAATCGGATACGACGACGCAGTTGCATTCCTAAGGTATCAATCACACTTATCTCCGCAACGTTCGCCTTTCCGTCCCATTTGATCATTGCAATTTTAAATGTGATCGAAATTTTGTTCTGTCGACCTATAAATGGGACAAGCAGTTCTCACATTCCTGGCCGCTGGGAGTGCGGGATCGACAGTGTGGGAAAAATCGATCCCACACTCTCAGAAACCGTCCCACACTCTGCAGTAAATATTACACGAGCTCTGATTGGATAATAAACAGTCTGTATCGTTCCATGACTCTGGGTGTCAAGGGAAATATGTTCAATATTCTTCACTCCATGTACAATAACATTAAGTCTTGTGTCAGAGCTGGCACTTTAACTTCAGAATATTTTAATTGTCCAGCTGGTGTACGACAGGGGTGTGTTCTTAGCCCATTATTATTCAGCATATTCATCGAAGAATTAAACTCCATGTTTATGGAGTCAGGTCAAATGGGCATTCAGTTAATATTTTCGATCTTTTCTCCTTACTGTATGCAGATGATATTGTAATTTTTTCTGATTCTGTACGAAACTTACAGTTCTTAATTGACATTCTTCATAAATATTGTATCAAATGGCGCATGAAAGTTAACCTGGAAAAGACAAAAATTGTTATATTTCGCAAAGGTGGCCATAAAGCTCGTTGGGAAAAATGGCACATTGGGAATACAGAAATCGATATTGTATCGTATTACAAATATCTTGGTCTTCTACTCTCTACACGTAACACCTGGTCTAAAGCTGTACATACATTTGCCAACCAAGCTAACAAGGCACTGAATTTATTGTCAGTGGCCAGGTGGAAACTGGAATACATTTCATTTGAATGTCATTTTAAGTTATTTGATGCTATGATCTTACCAATTCTTTGTTATGGATCAGAGATATGGGGATTTCAATTTTACGACATCATTGAAAAAGTTCAACGAGCATGGTGTAAAAAGCTATTGGGTGTACCTAATAGTACAGCAAATGAAGCTGTAGTTGGAGAGTGTGGGCGTTTGCCAGTCTTTTTTCACACCTTAAAACGATGTATCCGTTACTGGGTAAAACTCACTGAAATGTCACAAAGGAGACTCCCTAGGCAAGCGTATTTAATGCTGTGCAATCTTGACCGTTTAGGTCGACACACATGGGCAACGTCAGTCAAACATATTCTATTTTCGTATGGATTTGGCCAAGTATGGATATCTCAAGAGATAGGTGACAAACAGTTGTTCTTTTTAACATTTGAAACACGAATTGCAGATATTTTGAAACAGCAATGGAAAGGTTACTGTTCATCAAAAAGCAAACTACGTACTTATTCACAGTTCAAGTCTCTCCTTGAACCTGAAATGTATCTCTATTCAAATTGTACACAAAATGTTCGACAGGTCTTTGCTTGCTTTCGATGTTCTGTTCTTCCTCTCGCGATAGAGGAAGGAAGGCATCAGAACATAGATGTCTCAGCAAGGCATTGTAAGGTATGCTCATGTAGAAGATGAGTATCATTTTCTACTTGTGTGTCCTGTATATGCGAATTTGAGAAAGCAATATTTTCCACGAGAAGATATTAACCATCCTCACTTCCAAATGTTTTTGAGAATTATGAGTGACAAGGATCCATCAATGATCTTATCACTATGTAACTTTGTATATAAAGCTTTCAAACTCAGAGAATCAGTTATGAAAAATACTGAAATGCCATAGTTTAGTTTTCAGTACGATTTTTTCAGTACTATGAACTGATTTTCTTTTTCCTTTTTTTTACGAGAAACTAGTGTATTTACTGTACTGTATGACTTAACACTGTATGTATACTTCTCACCTGTATCTCTTTGTTGTACCCCCTTGCTTATGGGCTGGAGGCCTTGAAAAGCAATATATGTGTGCACCTGAACTGAACTGTATCGTTCCACGCGCAAAAATGTTATCCAATGGCACGACGAGTAACACACAGACCAGAACTACAAAGTAAGCAGGTCAAAGTACAGTGGCAGACGACAGACTTGTCATGATTTTGGATAATGTTGTACATGTCCAATGTGAATTTAACGCATTTTGTGGTCATGTGAGAAAAAGAATCTCACACACCAAGGACCTGGGATCAGATTTGTCACACGAGTTGGGGATATTTTGTCTCACACGAGCCGCAGGCGAGTGTGAGACAAAATATCCCCAACGAGTGTGAGAAATCTGATCCCAGGTCCTTGGGGGTGTGAGATTCTATTAATCTTCTTGTGATGATGCCTACTTTCGCGACAAAAAAATTAATGGCCTTTTAACGAACAAACTTTCGCGATTGCTTTCACAGAGAACTGAGGGGTCCCGATGCGCCGAGTGGTTGGCAAGGTGGGCTTGACATTAAATATAAGCTTGGACCAGGATTCGCTGACATTGGAAGGTATGGATGGTGTCAATTTTCACAAGGCACACGGGTAATATACATACACAAAGGTGTGACTACGATATGAATATGTACACAATACAATACAATACAATACAATACATACGTACGTACGTACGTACGTACGTACGTACGTACGTACGCACGCATGCATGCATGCATGCATGCATGCATGTATGTATGTATGTATGTATGTATGTATGTATGTATGTATGTATGTATGTATGTATGTATGTATGTATGTATGTATTTTAGTGTTTATACATTTATGCATGCATGTATGTCAGTGTGTATACATTTATGCATGCATGCATGATTGTGTGTATGTATGTATGCATGCATGAATGCATGTATGTGTGGATGCTTGTAATGCACAAGATACAATGAGATGTGGTAAGGTCGACAGTCGATCCCTTCAACTTACCTGGGATTCTATACTATTTCATATTTCATGCATGTATGTCAGTGTGTATACATTTATGCATGCATGCATGATTTTGTGTATGTATGTATGCATGCATGATGCATGTATGTGTGGATGCTTGTAATGCACAAGATACAATGAGATGTGGTAAGGTCTACAGTCAATCCCTTCAATTTACCTGGGATTCTACCACTGTTTCAGAAAAGTCAAGATGGATGTACACACAACGAGAGAAAGGAAGTGGACTTACAACATCGTAGGATTTATCCGTGGTGCTATTGAACCAGGTAGATTTGAACTTGTCTCAGAATTGTATCATTCTTTGAGAACACAAAGGGATTAGTACTTGTTCTACAGCAACGACTTTCAACCCCTCATGTTTTCAAAAGTTTTTATTGACATTGACCACAAACACGATGTTAGTCATTTATTTTGTTTGCGAAATTGTAAATATAAATCAATACGTTTTGAGATAAAAATCATAAAGAGCATTCACCTTTGATAAAATGTTCGTTACTCTACAACAAGCCGGTGGAAGTATGGGCAAATTATTTTTTAACGAAAGAAAGAGTTATCTGGGACAACCGTCCTAAACCCTCTTATATATATTAGATTCGTATGTACACGTCTTTAAAACTGATTCAATGTCTCCTGTATCGTGCGCATTTGCTTACAGATCGATACGTGATTGTGGGAAATCATCGCGATGCGTGGGTCCACGGAGCAGTCGACGCCACCAGTGGATCTGCCACCATGTTAGAAGTCAGCAGCGCTTTTGGTCAACTAGTCAAGTCTGGAGGTTACTATAACACGTCCATTTCTAAAAAGTTGTCGGGATAAAGAATTGTTCGTGTACATGTTGATATAATAGTGTGCAATTAATTAGTTATCAAGATATGTGTCCGTAGCAATCTGATCAGTGAACGTGCGAGAAGGAAAACTTGGGTACCTCGTTCGAAAAAGTATATGGTTGTTTTTGCTGTATTGCGATATCAAGAGTGAGAACGTTGACTTGTTGTCTTTTTTACAGAATGGCGCCCTCGACGTTCTGTATTGTTCTGTGCATGGGGAGCAGAAGAGTATGGTTTGGTTGGCTCCACAGAATGGGTTGAGGTAAAGATCGATACTCTTCGAGAGAGTCGTTCTGGTGAAGTGCTTTACGTCTGTTCCTATATATTTCCTCAATTAAGAAGACGACATAGGTTTTTGTGTATATTTATGGCTTGATCAGCGCGGATTCTAGTCACTGTGAATCAATCATATCAAATCATGAAACATTCAAGCAATTTTGGTCTCTTCACGTGACAAAGAAAGAGGCATACTTGCTAACCTTTGCATGGAAAGGAACAATATTTTAATATGGCCATGAGCTTGACGGAATAACTGTGTGCTGTTATCAGCTGGTTTAAAGATAGAGGTTTGAATTCGTTGACAAGCTATTTTAAAGCCATTACATTTTGTGATCAGGGTAGTAAGGAATTTTACAGAAAGATAAATTTGCTCAAAGAATAAATAATTAGCCGGTTGAGAAAGTAAAGAAAGAGACATTCACGGCCCAAGATGAATACATACGTACATGCATACATACATACATACATATACACAAACATACATACAGACAGACATACATGCAGACCGACATACAGACGGATACATGTACACACATATATATACATACACGTGCGCGCACGCACACACACACACACACGCAAACACACACACACAGATATATATATATATATATATATATATATATATATATATATATATATATATATATATATATATATATATATATATATATATATATATATATATATGTATGTATTTGTAGGATTTTGCCAAGAACCTTGGTGCTCGGAGCATAGCTTACCTGAACGTGGACATAGCACTCGCTGGTAACTGGTACCTGCAAGCCAAGTCATCGCCCCTTCTCTACCAGGCAATCTTTAATGCAGCTAAAAAGGTGAGCCTTACCAGAGTTTTAGGAGAGTAGGGCACCAGATTACCACGACTGTTGACGCAGCGGATCGTGATGGTTGTCAGAGCTATTACACAGCTGGTGTCGAAAAGTCTATTTTAATACAGCGACAGACTTACAAAGATGACTTTAAATTACTAGAGTTTTGTGATTTGACACGGGATTACTGATCTCGAGAACTCTACGAGATAGTATAAAATGAATAAAATATTACGACTTTTTTACGTCTTCTCCAATGTCTTTGATGTACTACTTGCAGTGCTCGAGTTAGCGTGCCCTTCATGACAGTGTGAGATTGAAAGTATCGGATCCAATTTTCGTCAACTGTAATTCTCTCTCTGTCTAGGTGACTGACCCAAACGATGCAGAGAAGACTGTTTACGATGTGATGGTTGAAAGAAGTGCTGACCCTCATGACCCTGAAAAGCCATAGTGAGTGAAACCCAAGTTTTAAAATCCGGATGTATAAGAGATACAAGATATCCCTGTATCGAAGGATTGCAGATATAAAAGTTAACCATTTTTTCGTGTATGCTTCTCTCACATCTCAAATTTGCCACATTGTCGACAGTGTGCACAGAATGTTCAAGCGATTTCAACACAATTTCTGCCAACCTCTCTTCTTAAACTATTCGAGTCTGTCACTGCAAATTTAGCGTCGTAATCCCTGGTGGCTTCTGACGATATTTTCAATGGTTAAAAAAGTAACGTCGCTATTATTTTTTTGTATCGTCAGTGTGAGTGGCCTAGGTTCTGGAAGTGATTTTGCGCCTTTTATGTACCGCATCGGCGTGCCTTGTGTGGACCTTAGCTACACCTATAACTCGGTAAGGCCCAGTTGAAGCCCAAGACGTGTCGTGTACATGGAAGATACTTTTACGAAAAAGCTTTACCTCAAGTTGGGTGGGGGCAGTTTCTCGGGGCCTGTTACTAAGGCGGCGTTCCCTTGATTTTGGTTACTAGCTCATTTCGGTAAGGTCGACCGGGAAACATAATGGTAGAGTAGATTGAGAAGCTAGCGAGCCTCTACAGAGAGTTCGGAATTGGCCGACATTGTCATTTATCATAACATAACATATCATGGTCTTTCTATGAAGATGGGTCGTGAACGGCAATATAAGTTCAGGGCTGGTTATCTCAAAGTGTTTAAACTTTTATATACTTCAGAAGGGTTCAATTTAGTGAAGTGTTCCGATGCTTGTCTAAAATATGTGGCGGTACATTGCTCAATTATCAGTAATTGTTGCGGCATTTTAATCCACTTGAAAAACACTGACAGTGTGTTTCCAGTTTATAACTCCCCATGCAACTCTCTCCAAACGTACACTCTCTGCCCATAATTGGACTAATGATGGGCAGAAGATACACTTTCTGCCTATAATTAGACTAATGATGGGCAGAAGATACACTTTCTGCCTATAATTGGACTGATTATGGGCAGAAAGTGTACGTTTAGAGAGAGTTGCATCGGATCAAATAATGATAATGTCCTTGTAGTGTTTTCTTGTATATCTATATTATGTTTGAAACGACAACTTACAACACAATAGTTATGTTCGTTTAGTTTTATTGGTCAACAACAACAACAACACGACTGATATAAATATAAACAGCAATATAAACAAAAACAACAACCGGGTTTCTGGCCTTCCCGTTATCCATGCTCCTGTAGACAGTATAGCTTGTGTATAAAGTTGTCAGAAAACGTTTAAATGGGAATTCACGAGTTTTGTAAATGTAACCATTTTTAATGGAAATCAGTGCGTAAGAAACCTTGGCTGACTCAAGCCGTTCTCTCATTCGTATTTTTTTTCAATAGGGGTATAGGGACTTTCTTAACTTTAGTAATGGACAATGACAATCTATGCTTGGGATGAGTGAGTGGTATGCCAATCATACGAGGTGAAGCCTGTGCGACTATTAAGTGGAAAGGACTAAGAACATTTTTATTTCGTTGATGGAAAAAAGACTTCTTGGATGGAACTTCTAGTGCCAGTGTTTCTTTGTTGGGATTGGATTAACAAATGTTATAAGGAGACTTACGAAATTCTGTTCTTGCAGGCGTTAGGTATAGCCAGCTACCCGCTATACCATACGGCCTATGACACCTTTTACATCGTGGAGCAGTTCATGGACCCCGAGTTCACCTATCACTTGGCTGTGTCTCGTGTCTTGGCTGAAATCACGCGAGATCTCTCGGATGCCTTGATCATCCCGTTCAGCTGCCAAGACTATGCGGATCAATTGAAATACGCTGTGGATGATCTGAAGACTGCTTACGAACAAGACATGGCGAAAAAAGGGATTACATTTGGTGAGAATGATAACAAAAGGGCAGATTTCAATTTGTCTTTTTTATCATTAATACATTAATATGCAAAAAATCAATATGTTCCAAAATTGTGACAAAGCTTTCAGAATTTACTTATATAAGAATAATGACATTGGAGTGTTTTACAATCCAGAACCACAAAACTCCGGTAATAAACACATCGAAAAACAGACATAATCTGTTCGAATCCAACCCTTGCCTAGTAACAAATTTACGATTGTGATCAGCTATATTAAAGAAGAGCATTATTTTCTTAGCTCATATATGTAAGTTTTGAAATACATTTTGTTTATTTGTTCGTAAGTTCGAAGGGTAGACGACTTAAAAAGGAATAAGGCACTTTCTC
Organism: Ptychodera flava; assembly: GCF_041260155.1. Taxonomy (NCBI): domain Eukaryota; kingdom Metazoa; phylum Hemichordata; class Enteropneusta; family Ptychoderidae; genus Ptychodera; species Ptychodera flava. Next base: position 21,915,954 of record NC_091941.1, read on the forward strand.
GTAACGATGAGAGAATTCGACTTCTTTTTCAGAGTCTCTGGATTCTGCTGTGGTAAACTTCACCGCCAGTGCGCAGGAAATACACGAACGAATTGATGAAGTAGACAGGGAAAGGTAAGGAAATTGACTACGTTGTAGATTATACACACGACAGAAGGAAGTTTGTAGAACTAATTAACCATATTTCGTGAGGAATGAATTGTGGGACAGATATGTGAGCAAACATAATTCGCAGAGGATAATCGTAGGTCTAACAAGAGGTCAAAAAACGTTTGCAAAGATGTCACGTAATGGCCTGTAGAGCATATACTGATTAAATTGACATTTTTTCATTTAATACATACTTTTATCTACGGGAGAGATCTTTAACCTCTACAATATTCAAAGTCGCTAGCCTGCCAGCCAGTCCAGTGTGGTTTTCAGCCTGTACAGTTATGGTGTATCTGGAAACCGTATACTTGTACTGTTTGAAAAGAAACCACAAAGGCTTTACTTTTAAAACAATGTAAGAACTTTGAATCGACAAGAAAGGCTGTCTCGTGATATGAGGTTTAATTCAGCTTTCATCATAAAAAAACAAAGGGAGGATGAAAATGATACGGGAACTAAGGGATACTAGTCATTCATTATTAAATAATACAGAGAAAAGATGCCAATTAAAATTTTCGTTTGTATTGTTATTTCAGTCCCCAAGCACTAAGGGCTGTCAATGATCAGTAGATAGGATTGGAAAGGGCGTTTATTGATCCGCTCGGACTGCCAAGTCGACCCTTCTTGCGGTAAGAAGAACAAATATTTGACACTTAAAAGTCTTCAATTTCAGACTTAATATACCTTAGGTGTACTGGAATTCTTTCTTAACATCATCCAAGTTAACATCAATCAACTTTTCAGACTATCTCAAAATACATCAGGTTTTGTTGACCGTGACTAGACTGACTGTAAATTGACCGACACCGAATCATTTATTCTATTGTAGTTTATAGTCGTATCTTTCTCTCTACAGACACATTATCTATTCTCCAAGCAGCACCAACAGCTACGCCAGCGCATCTTTCCCGGGCATCGTGGATGCCATGTTCAAAATCGATGAAGATCCGAACCCAGACAAGAGATGGAAACTTGTGGCTGAACATATGTCGGTTGCCGCTTTCACCATCCAGTCTGCAGCTTCCACTATAAAAGATTACCAGTTATAGAAACAGTGACAACCGTTTATTCTAACTCTCTTGGAAAATCACATAATTGAGCAACATGACAAAATCTTACATTTTTTACGTATGAACATTTCTAAAGTTTACATTTGATCAGTATTGTGCAGAGATATATATTTTCTTACCTACATTTATTATTTATGGTGAAGCTCAATACAAAGAGATTAGTTTCATCATCTGATGTTACAGTCAGATGTGCCATTAGTACATGGTCACTGGCAAACCTGGACAAAGAAAATATCACTATGCCCATCACTAGAATACAGGTACACATTGAACTCGTACTTTCCTCGTAGAGGCCCTTCTAGGGTGAGGTGCCAAATTTCATTATAGTTTTGTAGGACCATGGATTTAATAACACCAATACAGATCTCTTTTAAATACAATCGCTAGCCATCAAAGCTTTCTTTTAATATACAAGTTTACATTTAAACTATTTGTACAGAGACATATATATTTTCTTACCTACATTTATTATTTATGGTGAAGCTCAATCCAAAGAGATTAGTTTCATCATCTGATGTTACAGTCAGATGTGCCATGAGTACATGGTCACTGGCAAACCTGGACAAAGAAAATATCACTATGCAGGTACACATTGAACTCGCACTTTCCTCGTTGAGGCCCTTCCAGGCTGAGGTACCACACTTCATGACTGTTGCGTATAGGACCATGGATTTAAACATTGGCCTATGCTTTTGTAAACCTCTTTGCAATACCAGCGCTTGCTTTTGAATAAACCAATAATTTTGAGAGCAGTTAGCTTTCCGTGTACTTCTTTCCATATGTACAAAATAGCCCTGTGATCTATACATCACTCTTCCCCCTTTCCAGGGCAACTTGTACAAGAATCCCAGTTTCTTCCCTATGCTTTCCTTTGTAAACCCTGGCATCTTGCCTGTACGTGAAATTATTATTAATACCAATATACTTCGTCTTTGAAAAATACAAAAATTTAAAACACACAAAGTTGTTACAAAAAATGTAATTGGCAGTGAGGTGTTCATTACAAGCAGTACTGGCAGTGGCAGAGACAACACATTTCGTTTCAAATGTATTGTCCACTGGTTAATCTGCCAATCAATCAAAAGACTGTGTACTGAAAAATCTTCACAGTTATTATACAAATTAAAGAAATTTTTTGTTTGCCGTCCTCGGATTTTTGAAAAACCCACCAGCTAGCCAGGGAAAAAACCAAACACAGACAAAAAACACAATTGTAATAGCATAAGCTCAATTTTAATTTGTTTTCTTTTAGAAAAAATAATACTTTTAATTGTAATTGTGTTAACATTGTGTTTGTTTTCTTAATCTTCTCTGAAAAGCTATCAGGACGCGGACGACAAACAGAATTTTAAGAACCACTGTACAATAAAACATGCAGCGCCATCACAGTTCAGTGGTGTAATTTACAGACATTGATAGAAAATCTAAAGATGTGTGACAGAATGTGGAATAGTGCATAAATAGGGCTCTACTAGGGCTATAAACCTTTCAAGATTTGATGCAGTGTGTGGGCACAGAAATCTTACTGAGGAGTGATGTCTAAAATATTTTCACGTTGTGAGATAATGAGTGTAAGTAGTTGTACAAGGGTTTAATGCTCTATGAATGCAACAGAATACTCACAATGAATACAACAGATACGATGATACAACATTATTGAAAGTCATTGAGCATTGTTATAATAATAATAATGTTTATTTCGTACTTTGGCCTCCAGCCTATGGTACAGTAATAAATAAAGAATACGTATACATCGCCACAGGAACACAGAGGATAAATAAATCTACAATACAAAATCTTGATACACGAACAAGATAACACTATTAATCTATTCATTAGTTACAAATCTTTCTCTTCGTTTGTTTGCGAAAAACACATACTTTGCAAAATAAATAACCCGTTTACTTTCCAGTTGCATAAGTTGAAGGAATTTCTCATAGGTATGGTTTGTATAAAAATAAACAGGAATGTATTTCTGGCGCAGATCATCGTAAAAAGGGCAAACTAAACAAAAATGATATTCGTCTTCGATGACATTTAACTTACAAAATAAACATATTCGCTCGTTTCTTGCAACACCATACTTGCGATCAGTCTCAATTCTCAACTGATGCGAAGAAGTTCTAAGTCTGCAAAGTGCAATTCTTAACTTATTATCCTCTAAAGTTGACAAATATGATATACAATTAAAATTAATCTTGAATTCACAGTACTTATCTAGTTTGGAATAACTAACCATGTCAGACCTCCATACCTGAATATAAACATCAGTAAATCTTTGTTTTAAAGTATTAATAAAAGCTAATTCGTCTTCAACACTTGGATTAAGCCAGACAAAACCAAAACCATGAGAAAATAAAAGCTGTTTCACTTGTAAAGCCAGACAGTTACGTCCCAGCTCTGCTTGTGCATGTTCATACATATAACATTTGTAAACAAGACGATTTATATCCATTTTTAAAATCTTTAACCAATATTTTACAATACGAACATATCTTCCATAAATTAAAGGAATCCTACCCAATTCACCGTATATGGTTGGATTTGATGAGTTTTTACATAATCCCAGTACATATCTGCAAAATTTACGGTGTACTCTTTCCACGTTTTCTGCTTTGTGAAAACCCCAAATTTCACTACCGTACATAAGTATCGGTAAAATTTTACAATCAAAGATTTTCATAGAAATTACAATGTCAACAGAACTATATTTAGACAGAACTCTTTTTAAAGAAAAGATGGCTTTACAAGCTTGTTCGGCAATTGTCTTTTGAGCAATGCCCCATTGGCCACTACTTGAAAACTTAATACCTAGATAACTAAAATTTGATACCACTGAAAGTTTTTTACCATTATAAAACCATTTTTCATAGCGTCTCAGACGGCCTGCTTTTCTGAACACCATTACTTTGGTTTTGTCAATATTGACTTTTAATTTCCATTTCGCCGCATAGCTTGATAGGTCGTTCAAAAGACGTTGAAGACCTATGGCATTGTAACTAAAAAGAATCAAATCGTCGGCAAACAAAAGGTGAAATAGTCTCAAGATTCCAACATGAATTCCTACAAATCTTTGTTCTAAATGCTGTTCTATATCATCTATGAACAATGCGAAAAGTAGGGGTGATAAAATTGAACCTTGTTGTACTCCACACAAACATTTGAATGTTTGTGTAATACCATACGGTGTTCTGACTTTTGCTTTTATATTTTGATACATAGAATGTAATATTCTGTATAAATTACCATGTAAACCCTTTTTTAACAATTTATAATACAACATATAATGGTTAATGCTATCAAATGCTTTTTCGAAATCAACAAAAACACAGTACAGGCGACTTTTCAACGAAAAATATCTGTTAACAATAGTATTCAATACAAACATATTATCAATTGTACTATATTTTTTACGAAAACCAGACTGGTTTTCGCTCAGAGGACAATTTTTCTCCACCCATCTAGTAAGACAATTATAAATAACTGAGGAAAATGTCTTCCCAATCAATGAAAGCAGTGTGATTCCTCTGTAATTATTGACCTCATTTCTATCACCTTTCTTATGCAAAGGAACAATTAAACCCATAGCCCAATCACTTGGAAAATTACCAGAGTGAAGTAGATTATTAAACAACACTACCAAAATTTCTTTAAACTTTCTTGGTGCATCTTTAAGTATTTCGGCAGGGATGCCGTCATGCCCGGGAGATTTGCCTTTTTTCAAATCATTTATGCTTTTTCGACTTCTTCAAACGTAATTTCCTTATCCAAATCTTCACAATCGACATGTTCACAATCAGAGTCGCCTAATGGATCAAAATCATCAACAAAACGTTTCACATCATCAAAAAATGGGTCAGACTCTTGAATACTAGTATCTGGTTGTGCATTAAATAAATTATAAAAATGTTCATACCAGTCCTCAGTGGGAATACATTAAGCATTGTTACTTTGGCCAATTCCTTATTTGCATATTTACTGAACTTTCCTGATTAAGGATATTTACCTGTATTGACTAGACCAAAGTTGACGAAACTTGCTTTGTATATTAAAGCTACTATGATACCACATTATTGAAAGTCATTTAACAGTTTTACTTCAGCCAATTCCTAATTTGCATATTTAATAAGAACATTTCAGTCAATTCCTAATTTGCATATTTAATGAACTTTCCTAATTTCGAATATATACTTGGATTTGCAATTAATCTGTGGTGAATATTGTGTGTTATGTTGATCATAACACTTTCAATGAAGTTACAAACATGTGGCAAAGGTTCAAATTTACACATAACTGCAATATATATAACCAGATATGAACTGAAAATGCTCACGTGTTTCATTATATATTGTAGTTGTGTGTAAATTTAAACTTTTGTCACATGTTTGCAACTTCACTGAAAGTTTTATGATCAACATAATAAACAATATGCACCACAGATTATTTCTAAAGGTCATTAAGTATACAAATATGTAATTAGCTGAAATAAAAATACTAATTTCTTTGACTGCTGTCATTGTATCACCACTTTATATAGCAAGCATAATTGCCTTTGGTCAAGTCCTTCAAGCTATATATGCCAAACTGTGAAAGCTCATTAGATATGCAAATTATAAATTAGCTGACACGAAAATGGGAAATGACTTTCAATATTGTTTCAACCTGGTGTAATCATCAATGTACATAGCATATTTTGCCAACTTTGATAAAGTAAATCCCAGTATATATCCCTAACTAGGAAAATTCATTAAATGTGCAAATAAAGAAATTGACAGAAATGATCTCATTAAATGTGCAAATTAGGAATTGGCTGAAGTAAAAATTTGTAATGACTTTCAATAATGTTGTATCATAGTATCTTCAATATATGTAGCAAGTTTCGTCAACTTTGGTCAAGTCAATAAGATATATATCCCTAATTAAGAAAGTTCATTAAATATGCAAATAAGGAATTGGCTGAAGTTGAAATGCTAATGACTTTCAATAATGTTGTATCATAGTATCTTCAATGGACGTAGCAAATCTCATCAACCTTGATAAAGTGAATTCAGTTATATTCCTAATTCGGAAAGTTCATTGAATATGCAAATAAGGAATTAACTGAACTTAAAATGCTTAGTTAGTTTCAAGAATGTTGTATCATAGTGTCTTCAATGTACAATGCAAGTTTCATCAATTTTTGGTCAAGTCAAATCAAATATATAATCCCCTTTAACGTTAAGTCATAGTATCTTCAATATACATACCAAGTTTCGTTAATTTTGATCAGGTCAATTCAGATATATATATCCCTAATTAGGAAAGTTCATGAAATATGAAACAAATTAGCATTTATCTTTCATGTCACCCCTTCATACCTTTCACGGCTGATATATCTTGGTGGGACCAATATTTGTAGCAAATCTCATCAAATTGTGTACAGTCGTTCTCCATGTATATCCGTTTTTTTCAAAAATCATTAATTATGCAAACGAGCAAAAATTAAGCAAGCTACATCCACCAAAAAGTAATCAGTCCTTGCCATTTGCAAACTGAATCTATATACCAGATTTGATTCTGATCTAATGAGCTGTTTTTGAGATATCGGGCACACAGACAGACAGAAAGACACACAGACACACAGACAGACACACAGACACACAGACATCGCTGCGACATAAGCTGACGTATGTGAACACGTTAGCTAACGAAGTGTGTGTGCCATATTTACCGGATACTGTACTGTCGATAATCAGTCATCTCATTTGTCACAGAGAAAAAATAAAATACGTATGTTCTGCTGGAGTAAATTTGATATCAATATGTATTAAATATGCATATATGCTCAGACTATTTCCTTGGAACAAAATAAGTAAAGAAATTAGTACTTTTGAAGTTCAACTTTTTTCACTGAAATGTTTGAAGTCTTTCTTGCACACCAGTAGGTACCTCTTGGCGTATTTTACCGGCACATATAGAAATGCCTTCATCGAAAGATTTAAAAAAATCTGAACCTCCACATGATGTTACTAATAATTCAACAGGGGATTTGGTATATGTGAACTATGCCCGCGTTGAAGACTTTTGATGATCTGGCCACAGAACAGCCGACCTTGAATCTGACGCGAAATATCTTCATCGCCAAATTTGGTAAAATTTTCAGAGGGAACAAGGTAGGAGTTCTGATTAGGAATCTTTACTTAGGGAAGAATCTGGTCTTGCAGCCCCCAGTAGCTGCGAATGTGTAATAACACCGATCTCAGAATACCCAAGTTTTCCAAGAGTTTTCTTTGAATAAGACTCATTAGAGACTGAAAAGGTGACATAAGTGACATCTAAATTCAAACGTTTTAACATCGTTTTAGACTTTCCGCCATTTTCAAAAACTAATCATATGACAGAGAAAATGCAGAATAAAACAACAGAATGTTGGCCATCGTGTGTTGTGCATTCAAGTAAATGCCATCATGCTTGTTTCTGGTATGATCACGATGTGTATGTACAGGAAATACTGTGTTTTTGTACTTTTCCGCTGGGGTGCTATTTTATGAGTGCGGCACCAGTTTATTATTCTGCCTGTTAAAACGAGTTGACATGGTCCAAATCAGCGAGCAGTGATATCACTAGACACGTCCTTCATTAAGCACATTTACACGAACCAACTTCGGTTTGAAAATAAAATCATTAAAATAATGCATAACACTCGCAGCTATTGGGGCTTTAATGGCCCTTCTTGCTGCAGCTGTAGTAGACTTTCCAAGCTATGCTTTTACCTATATAGTGTCGTCATTAAAACTACAACAATAAAACCTGGCATTAGATGTTAGCACCAATTTTGAATGATTTTTATGCGTGTGTGGGAATGTATCGAATCTTTCACACCCAGCGTGGATATCGACTTTTGAGAATTTTGCGAAGTCTACTCCATAACAATGAAGGAAATAGCGGAATCTTGACACTTTTCCGTCCCCCTCATTTTAGGGTTATGACATATATTAGGCTGCGTTCACAAATAACAATTGGGGGTGGAGGAATCACGATTGAAATCTTATTTTTTTCAGATACCCCCTCAATGCACTAACAAATTTTCAAATGCTCCCTCTATATGATTAATTTTTTTCAAGTTCCCCCAACTATCACAGGCTCGCATATTTGTAAATGATGTGCGCGCAGAAATAATTAACACGTACTGAGCCGTTCTGCTTACAGGTGTTCAACACTACCTGTTATTAGCACTTTCTATAGTCATATTCCCAAGGCAAGTTCTTTAAACACATCAGTGAACTTTTTGGATTTATTGGTCTAAGCCAACTTGAGCTACTCTTGCAAGGTCAACTGCTCCTGCTGAAGAGCACACAAGAGGACGATCATGAGAGAGTAGACAAATTGTGAATTCTGGCTAAATGCTATATTGTAAAAAACTGAGCACAGTGACCTACCAAAAATTTGTTTCAAAAATACAAGACATATGTGAATTAGATGCTACTCAAAATTGACAATACTGGAAGGTTAAAATATTCCATCAAATAAATGTTGTAATCTCTGAAATTTGGGTGTAATAATTGCAAATTTGGTTAAAAAATAAATAATTCCATTTAGTCACATATTTTTTTTTCATTTCGTTCTTACTGTTCAAAGTTTTACTTTAAATTTGTATTATTTTTATGAAGAGAATGTGAAAATTTAGAAAATCAAGCGTGGTGACCCCATCTTTTTCTTTAATATTTGACTATTCTCATATGCAAGAATTCAAATATTTCCATGTGTTCTTCCATGTGTTGCTCTCTGGCCTGATCTTGTCTAGTAATGTTTCACTGTCATGAGCGTCATTTGACACAAACTCTTTTTCAACTACCATGTTCATCAGAGTCTATCTCTATCATTGCTCAGGTATGCAGTAACAGTGACACTACAGTAGCAGGGCAGTATCTGATGGTGACAGTTGCCCGTAGGCAGTAGCTGTATTAACTTTGATAATTTTGACAATATTTTTGTTCAGTTTATACAACTGCGTTCTTGTTCTACTCCCTACAGCATGTTGAACTGTCCATTATTCAGCTTGCTATCACAGCCTGTGTATGTGTATACCTAGTCTGGCAGAGACCCTGCGATTCGCGTTCTTCCCTGTTGGAACACGCGCGAGCCCTTCAGAGACGCGACGCGAATCCCAGGGTCTGGACGTTCTTGCAAGCGACCGGTCGGATTTCTGCCTGATCCGGGTACTTTATAGAACTCCACACACCCGTTAATCAAAACAAAAATGACAAGTAGCATAGCAAAATAAAATGAAAAATGAAAAATAAAAACATATCACGTATATAGGTCTACCGGCTACTAGTATATATTCTCTCCGCCCAGTTAGATAGGTGTTTCTTTTGAGGTCACTACCCTTATGAATATTCATACCCTTGCAAGAACGGACAGTCGCTGTGTCTGGCAGCGCGTGCTCACAGCTGCACAGCGTAGCCTTCGAATGCAGGCACCGTGGGCGCGCACAAAACAAGGCACAGCGACTGTGGAGAGTCTAGTGTATACCGTGCATTTGTATCACTGACAACTGACTGTCAGTCTTGACTCTAATTAAACTATCACCTAATACATACATTGTATTTATATTTATAACACCTCACGTATTTTCCAGGTACTGTGATTGGCTAAGCCTCACTCACGTGATATAAAACAAAAAGTGATAGAACATGGCTTAGGTGATATGGCCCTGTCGCATGCACTGATATAGCCCGCCACCACGTTCTGGAATATCGCACGTACTTTCTGCGCGTACCACATAATCGCGTACATTTGCTGGGTATTTTCTGTAAAGCAATAGCTTTTGAAAAGATACAAGAAATTAGCTCGACCTGAAGTAGACGACATTTAGTACATGAAACAACACAGTCTTCGATTTTAGACAATTTAAGTTGACCTTCAACTTCATGTAGCATTGCGATCGAGCAACAAATAGAACCGTGACGTTTCACTGTGGCGAGTCACGATCGACACTTTACTGCATGGCAGCATGCTATTAAAGCTAAGTTTCGAAAACAAAAATGTTTGTTCGGTGTGAAAAAATTAATAACACACGCTAGCACGGGCAAGATCACGATTTGTTGCCTGCCCTCTAGCTGGTGCTCATGACGGCAATATTGATGATACCCTCGCCTTCGGCTCGGGCATCATCAATATTACCGTCATGAGCACCATCCCTTGGGCGGGCAACAAATCGTGATCTTGCCCTTGCTGGCGTATGTTATTATTGAAATACAGGCTTTGTCGACAAACTGAACATTGTGTGTTTGTGCATGCTGTAGGGAGACAGCAAGAAACAGTAGTTGATATACTGCATAGAAATATTGCAAAAATCATCAACAGTTGAAGCTTCTGCCCTGTTACTAGGTTCAAGTTTGTATTTTTTACGACAAATCACACATGTTTAGATTTTTTCGAGATAAAAGTCATGGAATGTGACAAAATGGTTCTAGATTTTGTTAAATTATTACTAACATTACAACATTTGGATGACATAAAAATGGTATTCATTTTTCATTAAATTATCTACAAAAAACTTGGTATTGGAAAATGTAAAACATAAAAGGGAACCAAAAAATTTTCAAGTCCCTCCTCTACTACCCCCAAAATTTTCGAATCCCCCTGAATTCCTCCACCCCTCCCCTAACTGTTTTTTTGTGAACGCAACCTTATGGCTATGTAGGTCCCTGTGAATGTTCTTATTCAGATTGTTCAACACGGTTTTTGTGCTGTTGTTAAGAATATTGCCAACAAAACCGACGGGTTTTCACATGACGGGTAAGTTAGGGAGACCGTTCAAAGTCGACCAATCCAAGACGTTTGGATCGGACGATATAGCACAGTCACGTGTGATCTATTCCGCTCTCGGACTATGCGCTCCATAGACGTGGGTTTTTTTTCTCAGGCATGTGTACACACGTCTATGGAGCGCTGTGGATATAGTTATGGCAACAGCCATTGATTCTTGGGCTTTCTACATGTTAAAGGGCCGATAGCTGATTTACATGAATTTTGCATGCCTTTCATTTTGACAGTTCAGGATTTACAACTTTTTACGAGTGATTTAGGCCTATAAAACTCTTGTCAAAGCTGTCATCCTGGAGGCAACCAGTCAATTGCTGAAACATCGGTGTTTTATCATATCAATGAATGCTCAAAATTGATCTCCCAGTTGCAGCCTCATTTTTATAGCATCCATTAGTTAAGACTTATTTTACAGTGATCTCCCTAGCTCCATCTAAATCTTCAATAGTTGTAGATTGGACCGATTTCTTTTTGGAACACTAAACACTATGTTTGAAATGACGGGCATGTATTGTCAATTGCTCGCACCCAATGTGAAGTGTACCCTCTTTAAAAGTTTCCTTTGTAATATGTATGCATAAATGTGCCGTGTAACTATGTATACAGTACTGAAGGAAAATCAGTCTTGAAAGTGACTTACCATTGAAGCTGTTAATTAAGATGTCGGTATCAATCTCAATCACTGTAATTAGGAAAAGCGTGAATTTTACTTCACTTCAACGTGAGTTGCAATTTACGTTCTGTGCACTTTTTTCTTGGTAGTAACAATACTGTTGCTCGAGTTTACAAATATTCCTAAGATTTTTGAATCACTGTGGATCTGTAAGTAATCAATTTTTTTTTTGTTATCTGTTGTAAGAGTTTTGCTTTTTTCATTCGAGTGTTGTATTTAAGTGGGGTTTTATTTGCATTTGAACGATGAACTCAGAGATGCGCACGCTACACGCGCATGTACACTTGAAAAAATAGGGTGAACAGTGTGCGATGGCGGACATCAAAGAAGTAGAGCGGTATAAGTATCTCGATCAGGTGTTTACACCTGGGAAAAAGACAAGCGATGTTAAAGACATCTACGACAAATGGAGTGCTACTTATGACAAGGTAAAACATTTCGGCACTTGCGCTTAGTTGTCGTTTGAATCGAGGTCATCGCATCATGGGTCGTAACTACCACGTCTTGCAGCCGTCGTGACCCTCCGATGACCCGTTTCAACAACAACAACTGCCTTCCACTTTTTAGAGGTATTATGAAAACCAATAAAAAGTGCCATGGGTTTTCTCACTCATATGTGTACTTTCATCCACGGTCACTCCACACCGTGTTTCATCTCAAACAGGAAATTCCCCATAAAAGCCGGATTATATATTGTAAGTCTATTCAATGTTAAAACGTCGCCGGAAGTGTCGTGTTTGGTCCCAGAATCCCATTATTTTTTCATGTTTCGACGTTCACTATCATTGAATCTTGCATATGATGTCTGTGAGTATATCACGAATAAACTTGAGTCGGAAATACATTGAAAATGTTCTTTTTTTGTTTATATGTTTCTAAAGTGTGTTCCCTGTAGATCATTTGACCCCTTTGTGCATATGTCACGAAAGTGCCAATCATGATTATTCAGCAAACACTAATAGCGAGGACAGACTCGAAGGGCGGCGAAGGACAAAGGCGGCCTAACAGAAAAGCCGAATTTTTTGTGAAACGTATTTTCTGTACGTAATTACGCGAAGGACGGCATTTTTAGCGCAGGTTACGATATACATGTAGATATACATGTATAGCAGTATGATCACTCTATTATATTACTCCTCCCGTGTGTCATTTATTTGTCCTTTGACAATCTTACGTTTTATCACTGTGTGTTGCGTTTATTATCTGATGCGTTTTATTGCCTAATGCGCCAAAGCTAGCAAGGGTAATTTAAAAATCTTTAGCAAAACCAGTCCTAACACAATACTAGGACACCAAAGGTTGGCAGTATACATCTTTATTGGCAATATATATATCACAGTCAAACGTATTAAAATAAAATGAACAATAGCAACAAGAAACCTGTGCTGAGACGAAGACGCATCTCCCTCCCCCCTCCGCTCCCGGGGACGGACATGTAAACTATATCCCCTATGGTCTATGTTGTCGAATAGTAGGCGGAAATGTCGTCTACGATTCATTCATTCAATGTAGCAACTAAAATAACTGTTATCATAACGGAGCTGTATTTCCACTCTGTGTTCTCACGGAGTGGTAGGCAAACGCGACGGTGGAGGTAGGTTCCCCCAGCCACGGAATGTGATCATATTCACTGGCAGCGGAGACTCTAATTTTGATATTCAGCCTGAAGGCAATAATTGAATGCTCCAAATCCCCCTAGTGTATAACAGATAGTGTTTACCCCCTGATAAATTATAGTTTACATGAGATTTTAAAAACTCCCACCAAGCTTAAGTGTACGCAAATAGCTACGTCATTAGTAATCCCTCATTGTGCGCCAACGGTCTTGTATCTTCCCATTTAATTGAGTGAAATTTCCAGACAAAAAGTATATCCAGGTACAGTCGGTTTTGTGTTGTACTTGTTTTCCTAATGTTCCATGTATGCCATTTACTGTATATTGCCCCTTGGCTGTCATTGAATGGATTAAACAAGCCATCAAGCGTTGAATATCAGCATGGATATTGATTCTAGAATGATAGCGGCAAACCTTTGCAATACTGTATAAAGTGATGTATATATTGAAAAAAAAAAATTAGCCAATCAAAATCCTCTTCTATTTTTCGCAGGACTTGCATGGTGTCTGCTTTACCCAAATTCACGCCGCTAGGTCTCTCTCAGAATCTGTCACGGATAAAGGCGCGCGGGTTTTAGACTGTGGATGTGGTACTGGGTTGGTTGGAGAAGAGGTAGGAAGACGATCTCCAACATCGTACACTATTTCAATGCGTTTCCACTATTCTCATTATACTGTAACAACGGACATGCATCGCATTCTCTCTCTCTCTCTCTCTCTCTCTCTCTCTCTCTCTCTCTCTCTCTCTCTCTCTCTCTTGTGAGTTCGATACAAAACAATGGAACCGCCCAACGTCTTGTAGTAGAATGGTCATACTTGAGGGGAAAAATGTCGCAGAGCTCCCCAACTAAATTTAGCATGACTTTGTTTTTGAAGTTTGTAATTTTTCCCTTTTCTTTTGTCAACATATTCACAGCTTCAAAAACTTGGCTACCATAACATTGACGGGGTGGATTTGTCGGAAAAGAGCCTCGAGATCGCACGGAAGAAGGCGGTTTACAAGTATCTGACCTGTGCAGTATTAGGACCGCATCGACTTGAAGGCGTTGGCGAAAGTAACAAACGTTTCTTTGTAATTAGTTCAGTTTATATAGTCAAGTTCTATAGTGCACCCGTTAAATCGTCACACGTTTGTTTGAGTGACTGTCAAAATATTGTCGGAATAATGATATGTTTCTTAAGAGAGAGAGAGAGAGAGAGAGAGAGAGAGAGAGAGAGAGAGAGAGAGAGAGAGATGGATAAGACTAAGTGTATTTCCGGTAACCAGAACTAGCCCATTTAATCCCCGAGCCTAGTTTTTTTTTCCTGGTAATTTGTAAAAATTACGAATTATTTTGGCCATTTTTGCTTCTAGTTATGGTTCGTATCCTATTACAAATAAAAAAAATATGATAACAGTTTCCTGAAGGTTATGTCAACGGAAACACATGCATTTTCCCCGGGTGGATGGAGGGATGGATCGATGGATCGATGGTTAAATAGGGTGATGATGATCATCGTCATTATCATCACCATCGAAACGAACTTGGTGCTAGTCGAGAGCGTTGTACCTTGGGCAACGACTGTCCTCCGAAGTCTAGATTAAACATGACAAGATCATCCTAAATGTGTTTGCGTGTGTGTAATGTTCGCCTGCTTGTATGTACACGTTTGTGCTTGCATGGAACCCGCATTGTGTTCAGGCGACCCGCTCAGTTTTGTGTGAGTTTTGTCAGTTATTTGATCACATGTATGTAGAAATGGATAATGTCACCGAGTGGCTAAGGCGCCGCTTCCAACGCTTCCTGAGGTTCTGAAGTTGGTTTACGAGTACGAGACCGAAACTAGAGTGTTGCAATACTATGTATGTGAATACGCATGTCCGAAGTATTTTTTATTGTGATATCTCTTTCCATTTTCAGCGGTCTCTCTTTAACCAAACATACAAGTGAAATAACATTGGACGCTTTTATTTTCATTTTCGGAAACTATTTCTCATAAAGACTCATACGATGCAATCGTCAGCAGTGGATGTTTTGTCTGCGATGGACATTTGAATGATTCTGTTCTCAAAGAGTGGACGAGAATTGTAAAACCAGGTATGCTTCATTTAAAATAAATAATGGGGATTTTCTTATTTGACTGAAGTAATGCAGAAGTGCTTTTCTCACAATATTCAATCTCGATCGACTCGTTCTGAATCATTCCACGATATTCCGTGAGCATCGCGGCGGGGGAATAGATCTTTAAAATGTGATTTTCAAAAGCAATGCATACGTTTGAAAGTGAAAATTCAATCGTCGGAAGCGTGCCATGGACGTAGTTGCACCTCTCAAAAATTACTACGAGTAAGCTAAGCCTTGTCTTTTCTTTTGTATGTCAAGATTTATAACAACATTTTGAATTTGGCCACCACAAGCCACAGACTTGTGACCAACTTTTGCCCGCAGTTTAAATCACAAAGGCCAATCATTTTCAACTTTACCCCTGAAACAAAGCCAGGCACTGCATTGGAAGACTAGTCACAGCGAGATAGGTGAAATTATAAAGATTTTGTTCACTTGAAGGTTGGAAAATTAAAGTTTCGCAGAAGCTTAACGTAGGCGCATGAAATGATTCATCCCATTCACCATTGGTGCTACAGGCTTCGAATTTTTGAATTTTATTACTTTGAATTAACGCATCCATATCATGCATTTATCCTAAACAGGGGGCTACATTGTCATAGCGGTCAATGCGAGATACATTGGTCTCTGCGAAGGTGACACATATAAAATGTTAATTGCAGACAAGAGGATGGAATTGGTCAAGAGACAGTCTATTGACCGTTTTACGTGGGACCATAAGACCCAGCAATACATGAGCGGTTTCGTGTACTCTCTGAAAGTGTTGGCGTAAAGACCTCCTGAGATATATCTGTTGACAGATATTATTGCAATATTGATATCCTAAAGCTTTTTAAAATACGAAAGCGTTCCTTGTTCCTATGTTCAAAAGGTGAAAAGGTGCAAAGAAATGAAAATTGTAATATCTCATCTGAGAAAAGTGAAGTTACATGAAATGTTATTTCTAAGGTTTTGCCGTTATGATTAATTTGGAAAATTAGAAATGAGAAACCTATTTTTCCAATACAAAATTAGCAATATTTGCTCATTCAAACGGTTTTTATAATTGATATAAATGTACTTATTAGACTAGGGTGGTTACAAGTGCATATGTGCACAAGAAATTTTATTTTGGAAATTCACCGAAAATGTGGATCCACTATACATTGGAGTTTATGACGAAACTATGAAAATTGTAATATCTCATCAGAAAAGTGAAGTTACATGAGATGTTATTTCTATGGTTTTGCCGCTATGATTAATTTCGACATTAGAAATGAGAAACCTATGAACAATATTTTTCAAATATAAAACTGGCAATATTTGTGCATTTATAGACATTGTATATTGACATAATGCACTTCATTACAATAGGGTGGTAACAAGTGCATATGTTTACAAGAAATTTGATATTGGAATTTCAGCGAAAATGTTGATTCACTATACATGGAAGTTTGTGAGAAAACTATGAATATTTTTTCCAATACTAAACTAAGTAAATCTTTATTTTTGTAAGTGTTTGGCAGTTGATACGAATGTTTGAAAGTGCAGATGTGAACAGAAAATATGATATTGGAATTTCACCCGAAAATATCGCTTCACTTCTCCTGGATGTCTAGGGGTAAACCATTAAACATTTGCCCATGACAAAACTTTGCCTTATCTGTGCATTTATGGGTAAATGTTGTTTAATAGAAACTTATAGGCTGTAATTAGGTTCTTGGCAAACGATAGCGCTCTCTGTACAATTACAAGCCAAACTATGACACAGCCAGTGTCCCTTTTGATTTTGAGTAGCCAATTGTACTGCAAGTTGTTGATGGAATCATTTATTCTTTTGTCATAAAATTACTTAAAAACCTTGCATAAAAGTGATCATTTGTTAGGGTTAAAAAGCAGTAGCTGAAAGTTCGAATGTCAAATGAGAAATTATATTATTGATATGGCCTTTGACACGCAGGGGGAGGATATATGTTTCTTGCGCATGAAAGTGGGAGAACATTGTTGCAACCACCGTTGAAGGGTCACTTCTTTTTTCCCGCAGCGTCATTTTGAAAACACCGATCCTCAACCTGTAATTTCTGTCCAGTATAGTCCCTTTGCACAGTGCGGCCAGCAACATAAATATGCAGGGACCAGACTAAGATTTTCATCCTAGTGTCCTGCAGAACACTTGCCCTTCTGTCTGAATGAACTCATGCACGCCACCCTTACTAACACTTGAAATTCATATTCCTGTGTTAATTCTTTTGCGAACAATTAAATCATCCATTTCACAAAAGTAAGCCAGTGAAAACCTTAGTTACTCCTCTAGGTTCCAAATGAGCCTCCAGAATTGGTAAACCAAAATGATTTTTTTGGAATGTGAGTTCCGAATATGCAGAGCACGGGCTTGGCTGGAAATGGTAACACCAAGCGGAAGAACGCGGAGCACGATGGATGCTGTCCATGCAGAACGGTGGAAATGTGGTTCAGTGGCAGCATGACGTCATCATTTGTTGTCAATTGCACAAGAAACAATGAATGACCAATCAGGAATTCTGCACGATAACCCGGCTTTTGAGGTGTGGCCGGTACCAGCGATTTGATTGGGTATTGTAGGGTGATTGGCATGTGTGACATCATGTTAGAAACCATTTTCTTTCATGGGTGGGTTCAATCGCTAAGGTATAAATAACAATTAATATTTGTTATCATATGAAGATATTTTACAGTAATTTGATATTGTTTGTAATTTATTCAATTAAAATAATTATTTTCTTGATGATTTGAAGACGTTGACAACCTCAGTATGCACGTCTTCTATGACAGTTAAATTTCCCACCCTCCGCATAAATGGTTGACACTTCGACGAGAGTTGACCGCTGTCGATGCTATAACATCAAAACATTAGAACAAGAAACTCACATGGTTCTTAAAGTTACGGATCAAATTTAAAGCTAATTATCTTTCTAGAGTAGAAGTAAAAATAGGAACAAAAATGGCTTTGCTGGAACGAACCTACATTGAAAGGTCTAAATGTGGCGATCACATTAACATCCCGACATGTCCAACTACCCGTCGACTGCCGCGCGCCGTACTGTCAAGATTCGATGTCTAAACACCAAAGAGCTGCTGTTTAGCCCCTGCTGATGTGTACCAGCCCCCAAAGAGTACTCCCACATTTATAGAAAGCTACAAAATATGCGTCTGTTTTTACTCACAATGACTGAATCCTGTCTCAAAGCTGTCATCAATATAATTTCCTGACGGGCAGTGTGTGGATACCGGATATAATCATCGTTGCATGGGCATACCACAGATGATCGTGACACTCGCTGGAAAATCGACGGCTGGGATTATTATTTTGTTTGGTTTTACAGAGTGTAATGGGCTCTGGTACAGAGATATCAACTGATTACAGATATTGGAAGGTAAATTGTCTGTCGGGCAGTGACGGGCAGCAGTATGACCCTTTGATCGAACACTTGCAACACTGCCTGCGATAGCAGACCAGTTGTGAGATCGACAGAAATTTTAGTTGTTGGGATTTTTTTCAACAAATACGGGCTACCACAAGTTTACCTCTGAATGCAGTTGTAATTAGCAACCTCTACTACATTACATTAATACAGAAAATGTGCTCATACACCGACGAGTTATTCCGTATTGTGCAAGTTTCGTGCATTTCGAGTGGCTCGCCGGTGAACCTATGAATGAGCACGCAAGAGCGAGTAATACACGACAGCTCATTATGCATGACCTCATTATGTGTAGCCTCTCAACCAATAGGCGCAGCTTTGAGATGTCATGTGATACTATTCATGAGCATTTGTTTACAACATATGCGATTTTCCCGCCACGTCGTTAGCCTGGGTTTTCTTGATTATCTACGCCTATTTTACCTTATTAAGGCATAGCTGATGAGTCATACTTTGAGGACAATAATATTCAGCTAAGCTGCATTCAAGAAAGTGGTAAGGGATTGGCTAGTACCGCGCTTCGCGCCCTTACGACTGGGATTTGACATGTGTCAATCAATGGTTTTCACTGCAAGTTACTCGAAATCGTGTCAATCAGAGCAATTACCGACGAGGGGGCAAGCCCCCGATGAGTAACATGAAGCTGTATGTTGCCAGGAGTAAACCATTGCCGATTGGAGAGGTTTGCATTAGTCTGACGGTACCTAAGGTGGAACATAATCGGCTTGAAAATTTTAGGGTTTTTCATTGTTTCGCTCAAAAGTTAACAGTGCCTAGAACACATTTTAATGAGCCACAGAAATGATTAATCATTTTTAAACAATTAGTAATACCCAAAGGCCTTATTTTTCATACTAAATTGTCTACATGATTTTTAGACCAAAAATTACAAAGTTTCAAAGAGAGGTCCTGTCAACCCCATAGAAAATGTACCCTCCATTTCTTCGTGCAGTGAGGTCACCATCCGAGTGGGCGGGACTTTAGCACCCGTTTACCGTATTGTGGAAGCTATGCCAAAAGTGACACTTGTAGCCTCTTTCAAGCAGCGTCGTGCTCAACAGCAGGATTATGCCACAAAATTGACAAAATTTTCATATTTTGCCCTATATTCACACACGTGAATTCGCTCCATTTCTGTCAAGGATCACGTGCCTAGTGACCCAGATGACTTTATTTTACGTTTACATTGACAATGGGGTACGTTTAATCGGTATAGTTTGGCGATTGTCTCTTTAGACCAAAAATTACAAGTTTTGAAAGTTGAGTTCGTTCAAAATCAAGTAATTTTAGCTACCCAATTGAAAATTGATAAAATTATATTTTAAAATATGTATATTGCCAAAACATTTGTCGACAATATTCTTCAGAGCTATAGCCGACACTTACCATCTCAAAAACTGTGAAAATATACCTTAGTTTATGAGAAAACCGCGTCTTTATTTTGGCGATATTGCTGGCTTTTGTTTACTTTCAATGACGCCACTGAAAGACGCCATTCTTGCCTATATTACCCGTCATGCAATGGTACCGGAAAAGCCCGGTCGTCGTGCAGACTGAATCAGGAATTTTGAAACCTTACTATGAAAGCCTATAAGCACAAGCATGAAAGCCCCTTTGAAATAGATACAACCCGAGACTTGTGGAACGCCTTTTGATGGAAACAGCGATAAGATCGTTACATTTGCCCTTGGTGCTATGCCGGCTGTGACCTTACAACATTTTGACTAGATGGTCTTGAGTTACAATTAAGATAATTTGCAGACTTTTTGCTGGAGCTTGTCTCAAGAAAACTTGCAACTATTCTCTTTCAAAATCAAAATTCAAAGTTAGGGGTCACCGTGCAAATTTTGGTGCTGAATTATACGGGTATTTGTGAAATGCAAAATAGCTGTTATCCCCATGTTAACTCTACGAGGAAAAAAATAAGTTTTCTATCTTAATACAAGCAAGAAGTAGAAAACTTTATTTCTCCAAGAGCTTCAAAATGAAACCGCACAAGTTGTGGACTGGAAAGGTATTCTAAGAATTTTAAGTCTGTCCCTGACACGCATACTTTTCATCCAGAACAGCACATTCAAAACGGACAAAGATCCACGTCCCAATATTCAATCGAGGTCGCAGGAGGTGAAGCAGTGACTATCGAAACGCAGCCCAGATTCACAAAGACATTCACATTCAGCTCTTGTCGATGTTATTGTAACATACAGTAGTGTAAGCAATGCCGGCACTTGCACCAACAAAGTTCGCCACATCGGCATAGCGCAGTGGCGGCGGTATTGTAACCGTCAGGTGCAGCGTAGGAGATTGCACTGCACCAGTTCAACGTTGTATTCGATGAATTCATTTCGGACGCTCGGCACATTCTGAACATTTCCAGCTCTCACTGTGAATCAAAGCCAGATTGGAGGCTGATTATAATAGACGAAATCGGAAAATGAAGAAATAGAGAAACTGAAAACAGAGAAATTCATATATTGATAAAGAAATAAAGTTAAGGTAGATAAATACCAAATTCACACCGTCCATTGGAAACATAATGAACTCAAAATCAGTGTCTGGGATTTCCTTTATATGCCTTTTTTTTTTAATGCGCTCTTAAAGGTGTTGGACGAAGGTGCTTTTCATGGAATTTTAATTATCACGCCATATAATTTGAATGGAGCCTCCGAGAAAAAATCGCAGACGCGGTTTTAAAGGATATCGTCAAGGCTTGTCAATGAAGAAATTCCAACCGGAAATCTTGCAGCGTGTTCGCATAAGGCGGGAAAAACCGGTTTTTGGAAGGTTCAGCAAAACGTTTGTCACGTGATTATTATGCAAATAATGACCGTTGTACTGTGCTTGGTCGGATAGCTCTATATCAGGGCTTTCAGAAAATATATACTTTATTGGGTTTGGGACGTGTTCAATTGAGAAAAAATAAAAATCTGAAAGTGTCTAAAAGGTATTTATCATCCTCAAATGTGTAGAGAGAAATAAATCCAACAAACAGCAAACAGACGGTCGATTCGGTATATTACTCGTGCAACTTGCTCTCTCATTGCTCTCTTATTAATTAATAACATGTATTACCTCAATGTGGCTAAGGGATTGGACAGAAATTACAGGGACGGAGGCCATGTGTTTTTCAAATTGACACTGCCCGTAAAATAGTGACCTTTCAAAAGTGTTTGCAAAGAAAAAAAAAGGGACCATCCCAAATTTTTATGCGCAACAATGAGTCGCCCCATTGATTCTAGGGCGTTGTACATGTTCAAGGGCGGGTAGCTGATTTACATGAATTTGCATTTCGACTTATAAGTAACTTACAAGTAACATGTGTGAACGTGTCGACGAGCGTGTAACCTACCTACAACTTATGACCCATGTGTGTGCAACGTATGAGCCATACTCTGGCACACGTCGAAAAGTTTTGTGCATGCGCAAAAGTTTTCGACGACCTCGCTGTACTACGACGTATACGAGCGTGCTTTATCCTGCTGTTAACCAAAATAGCTTATACAAAACTTACCCATAACGTATTCGACGTACGCCCAGCGCATTCGCCAAATTTTTCATATGTTGGCTAAATCGTCAAGGTGTGACAGGGCCATAAGATCTGTGTAATAAAAAAAAAGTTTAATACATGACATTTATTGATCATAACGGCTAGACGAACATTGCCTGCAATACCGTTCGGTCGAACTAACGACCCATGTG
This sequence comes from Ptychodera flava, assembly GCF_041260155.1. NCBI lineage: Eukaryota > Metazoa > Hemichordata > Enteropneusta > Ptychoderidae > Ptychodera > Ptychodera flava. Next base: position 21,938,516 of record NC_091941.1, read on the forward strand.
AACTTCGAGTCATGAAAGGTCATGAACTTCAAGACGCGCAGACAACCAGCGTGCACTGCGACGTTCTTATACATTTGAGAAATAGAGTGTACAGTGATGCAATGGCGGACATCAAAGGAGAAGAGCGGTATAAGTATCTCGATCAGACGTTTACACCTGGAATAAAGACCAAGGATATTAAAGACATCTACGACAAATGGAGTGCTACTTACGACAAGGTAAATAATTTCGGCACTTGCGCTTAGTTGTCGTTTGAAATGAGGTCATCGTGTGGATCATTGCCACGTCTAGTAGCCGTCGTGACCGGTAACCTCCGATGACCCATTTCAACAACAACCGCCTTCCACTTTTAGGTATCATTAGGGACTGGACATAAATTACAGGGGGGGGCGGTGTTTTTTGGGGATGGGTCGCCATTTTTCGCGCAAGCATTTTTGAAGGGTCATAAAATTTTGTGCAAGCCTATGGGGAAGGGTCACCTTTTTTCATGCATCAAAGCTGAAATTGCATGTGCACGTATTGAAGAATATGGAATACTGAAAAAAGAAAAAATACCTCCTGGCACTTTCATTTTCTGCCATTACCATTTTTGGCGCGCCCTTCGGGCGCAAATTTCAGGTATAATAAACAATGTATTGATGATCCAAGCAGCCACATTGATTTAAGTTGTCATGATTTCTACTTATTCAACTCCTCTATTGTGCATAACTGTCCCCTATAATGACTCTTTCAATAACAATTTGGGAGATCACTTATTTGACATCATTCTCCCATTGACAATACATTGGGTATAGGTCGGTGTCAAACGTTCATGTTGCTGTATGTACATTTTTTATTTTTTGAGGACATTGACAGATTACAAACTATTCAAAAGAGTGCATAGTGTCATCAATAACAACTGGAAGCTGCAGGTCGAACAACTTTTGAATAACAATTTAGGATCAGATAACCTATGAGTTATTTGAGTTATGAGTTATAGTTTCCTCATAGCCTACAATGTATTGTGAATCAACATTTTAGGTGAAATTACAAAATCAAGTTTCTTGTACAACAATTGACTTGAAACACTCTAGTCTAATCATGAATATTCATACTAATAATTAGGTGTACATAAATGCACAGGTTTACCTAGTTTTGTATTGGAAAAAAATTATTCATAGTTTCATCATAGACTGCCATGTATAGTGAATGGACATTTCAATGAAATTCCAAAATGAAATTTCTTGCACACCCATTGACTTGAAACCACTCTAGTCTAATCATGAACATTAATACCAATAATCAAGTGTACATAAATGCACAGATTTACCTAGTTTTGTATTGTAAAAAAATTATTCGTAGTTTCATCATAGACTAACTGCCATGTATAGTGAATGGACATTTCAGTGAAATTCCAAATCAAATGTCTGGCATACCCATTGACTTTAAACCACTCTAGTCTAATCATGAACATTAATACCAATAATCGAGTTTACATAAATGCACAGATTTTCCCATAGAATGCCATGTACAGTGAATCAACATTTTGGTGAAATTCCAAAATCAAATTTCTTGCACAACCATTGACTTTAAACCACTCTAGTCTAATCATGAACATTAATACCAATAATCAAGTGTACATAAATGCACAGATTTACCTAGTTTTGTATTGGAAAACAATTATTCATAGTTTCATCATAGACTGCCATGTATAATTAATCAACATTTTGGTGAAATTCCCAAATCAAAGCTCTTGCACAACCATTGACTTGAAAGCATTCTAGTCTAATCATGAAAATTAATACCAATAATCAAGTGTACATTAATGCACTGAGTTACCTAGTTTTGTTTTGAAAAAAAATATTCATAGTTTCATCATAGACTGCCATGTATAGTGAATCGACATTTCAGTGAAATTCCAAAATCCAATTTCTTGCACACCCATTGACTTGAAACCACTCTAGTCTAATCATGAACATTAATACCAATAATCAAGTGTACAGTAATGCACTGAGTTACTCTTCATAGTTCAGGATCTAAAAGAGTTGCAAAGTCCTTTAATAATACCTATAGAATATTGATGATCTCATCAGTTTGAACAATCCTGGAATTTCTAATTACCTCCATCACATATATCCAGATGAATTAGAATTAAAGAAACAACGGAGAGCATGAACTCAGCATCGTATCTTGATCTATTTATTGAAATTAGACACAATACAATACACACCAAGTTGTATGATAAAAGGGATGATTTTAATTTTGAAATCATTAACTTTCCCTACTTGACCAGTAATATTCCGTTGAGTCCAGCTTATGGTGTGTACATTCACAACTACTGAGATACTGTAGAGCTTGTGATTCATATGGAGATTTTCAAGAGAGACACAGCTTATTAGTCTTAAAGCTGGTGAGACAAGGATTTTCACAAAGTAGGTTGGTTAGATCTTTTAAGAAGTTCTATGGTAGATATGGAGATCTTATATCTAAATATGGCAAATCTGTCACTCAGATGATGAAAGACAGTATTCCCGACTTTGACTCAGAACAGTAATTTAGCAGATAGCTGAATTACCGTACAATAACTTTGTCACACTAGTTCAATCTTGACGGGTGTAGCATGCTAGCAGGTACGCTTACCCATTCCGGACACCTGGTACCACCACTTATATAGTGGTTCAAGATTGTACTACGATTTTGTCAGTGATCTTATGTTTCTTTGTGTGTTTGTTTTTACTGTTTATTGGACCTGGTAATTTATTTGCCTTGAATGATAATGATTGCTGGAATCGATTTGATGTCATATTACCTAGTTTTTTTTTGGAAAAAATGATTCATAGTTTCATCATAGACTGCCATGTATGGTGAATCGACATTTAAGTGATATGCCAAAATCAAATTTTTTGCACAACCATTGACTTGAAACCACTCTAGTCTAATCATAAACATTAGTACCAATAATTGAGTGTACATAAATGCACAGATTTTCCTATTTTTGTATTTGAAAAAAATTATTTATAGAGTTTCATCATAGACTGCCATGTATAGTGAATCAACATTTCGGTGAAATTCCAAAATAAAATTTCTTGCACACACACAGACTTGTAACCACTCTAGTCTAATCAAGAACATAAATATCAATAATCAAGCATACATAAATACACAGATGTTCCAAGTTTTGTATTTTAAAGAAAATATTCATAGTTTCCCCATAGACTACGATGTATAATGGATCAACATTTTCGGCAAAATTCCAAAATCAAAGTTATTGTACACAGATGCACGTGTTACCACCCTCTTCTAATCAAGCACAATTATGTCAATTATTCAGGGTCCATATATGAACAAATACTGCAAATTTAATTCTGAAATTTTTTTACAGTTTTGTCATAGACTCCCATGTATAGTTTTGTCATAGACTCCCATGTATAGTGGATCAACATTTTGAGCGAAATTCCAAAATCAAATATCTTGTTAACATGTGCACTTGTAAACAACCCATGCTAATCAAGTATATCTATATCAGTTATTAAACATCTATATATGAACAGATATTGCTAGTTTTATACTGGAAAATACACGTTCATAGTTTTCTTATAGTCGACTACCATGTATAGTGAATCAACATTATCGATGAAATCTAAAAATTACATTTTTTGTACAGGCATGCACTTTTTACCTGCCACTTCAAGCAAAGTACATTTACATGAATTATCACACACATATGATTTGATATTTTTGGACAAAGCGTTATATCGGCCACATTTTGCCTTCCTTTTGGGAGGGTGACTTAAAAAGTATAGCAAGTCAGATGGAGGTCTTGAACACATTTCGGGTTTGTTGGGGGGAGGGGTGTTGAGTAAGAGGGGAGGGTCACTTATTATTTCATGCACGGATAAGGGGGAGAGTCACTAATTTTTGTGCATGACGCAGCGGTGTTTCGAAAAACATCGCCCCCCCCCCAGTAATTTATGTCCTGTCCCTTAACACCAATGAAAAGTGACACGGGTGTTCTGAACTCATATGTGTACTTTCATCCACGGTCACTCCACACTGTGTTTCATCTTAAGCACTGTGTGTTCAAAATTTGTGCCATATTTCATTGAATTTGCTGCATTATTTTTCGACATATCACCTTAATTATGAAAATTCATTAAATATGTAAATCATCAATTAATTGACATGATATGGCTAAATGTCTTTGCATGCTCTTACAACACTATGAGATCAACATCTGTACAAAGTTTCATCAAATTTGATACAGTATTTCTAGACATATCACACTAATTTGAAAAGGTTATCAAATATTCAAATCAGCAATTGACTGACATGATGCTGCTACATGTCTTTGTACACTGTTACAGTACTGAGAGTTCAACATCTGTACCACGTTTCATTAATTTGATGCAGTCTTTCTGGGCATAGTACACTAATTAGGAAAGTTCATCAAATGTGCAAATTAGCAATTATTTGACACAACACCTCGAAATATCTTTGCACCCTATTACAGCTCTGGTGTATCAATCTCTGTACCAAGTTTCATCAGATTTCAGTCAGTATTTTCTTGAAATATCAAGAATGACTTGACTGTCTGTACACTTTCTTTCACCTTGGGAAGATAAAAAAGTAATTTCAGATTCAAATACAGACAATACAAATCCGAATACTACAAACCAAGGGTAATTTGGATTCAGATTCAGGGGATGTAACTCTGAATATTCAACAAAGTGAATCCGTTGGGGCCAAATTTTATTGTTTTGTGAAAGATAGTGGCTTGCATCGAGAGACCATAGGGTACTTTACTTATGCCAAGTTTTTAAAAAATTGCTTCATAGGTATCTCAGAAAAGGCTGGTGACGTATAGAAGTCCTAACAGAAGTCCTAAAAGTCCTAACTTTGAATATCAGCATGGATATTAATTCTAGGATGATAGCGGCAAACCCCTGACCTTCGCGATAATGTTTGAAGTGATGTCCATATTGAAAACGATTGATTTCGTCAATTAAAATCACTTTTTTATTTTTCGCAGGACTTGCATGGTATCTACTTTACCCCGATTCACACCTCTAGGTCTCTCTCAGAATCTGTCACGGATAGAGGCGCGCGGATTTTAGACTGTGGAAGTGGTACTGGGTTGCTTGGAGAAGAGGTAGGAAGACTATCTCCAACTTCGTACACCATTTCAATGCGTTTCCACTGTTCTCATACTGTAACAACGGACATGCATCGCATTCTTTCTCCCTGGTGACGCTGTTACAAAACAATCGAAGCATCTCAACCTCTTGCAGTTCTCTGATCCCCTGTCCATTTCCACCGCTGCGCTGCTCGTATTTTCGTGAGCAGCGCAGCCAGCAGTAGAAATGGGGCGGGAGAACAGACTTCGTCTCGCAGTGGAATGGTCAAGGACAGCAAGTTTTTCGGTTCATATGCATGGGAAGAAATGTTGCAGAGCTCCCAATCCCCACCCTCATATTTACTTAACTGAGCATGACTTTGTTTTGAAGTTTGTAATTTTTTATTTTCCCCTTTTGTCAATATATTCACAGCTTCAAAAACTCGGCTACCATAATATTGACGGGGTGGATTTGTCGGAAAAAAGCCTCGAAATCGCACGGAAGAAGGCGGTTTACAAGAATATGACCTGTGCAGTATTAGGACCCAATCGGCTTGAAGGCGTTATAGAAGGTAACAAACGTTCTTTGTAATTAGTTGAGTTTATATAGTCAAGTTCTGTAGTGCTCCCGTTAATCGTCACACGTTTGTTGAGTGACCGTCAAAATATTGTAGGAATAATGATATGTTTCTAAAGAGAGAGAGAGAGAGAGAGAGAGAGAGATGGATAAGACTAAGTGTATTTCCGGTAACCAGAACTAGCCCATTTAATATCCCCGGACCTAAACCTTTTTTCTTTGTAATTTACAAAGTCGATTTATTTTGGCCATTTTTGCTTCTTGTTGTGGTTCGTGCCCTATTACAAATAAAAAATATTATAACGGTTGCCTGAAGGTATGTTAACAGAAACCCATACAGTTTTTCCGGGTGGATGGATTGATGGACTGATGGAAGGATCCGGATGGATGGATGTATGAATGAATTGATTGATAAATAGATAGAAAACATGAAATAAATAAACCAACAAACAATTTCGAGGTATCTTGCAAACAATATATCTCTGAATATATTTTGAAGTGCACCTGCCCGTTGAAGCAGCCAGAGTTCATTGTGACGAGAGTTTCAATGATGATGATGATGATCATAGTCATTATCATTACCATCGAAACAAAGTTGGTGCTAGGCGATAGCGTTGTACCCACGGCAAGGGTATTTCCAGTAACCAGAACTAGCCCATTTCATATCCCCCGACTCTAAAACTTTTTGTGGTTATTTATAAAATTACAAATTATTTTAACCAATTTTGCTTCTTGTTATGGTTCGTACCCCATTTGAATAAAAAAAGTATCACTATTGTCTGGAGTTATGTTGACGGAAACGCATACATTTTGGATGGATGGGTGTATGGATTGATGGAAAGATCGATCAATCGATCGACACACGGAAAATATGAAAGAAATTAAAAAGCAATTTCCAGGTATCTTGCAAACGATATATCTGAATATATTTTTGAAGTGCATGTGCCTGTGGAAGCAGCCAGAGCTAACTGTGCCAGATTATATCCCATTGTATGTTGTAAAACATATGGGAATAAGGGAATAGTTATCGTGACGACAACAATCGAGATTAAACATGATAATATCATTCTAAATGTATTTGCGTATTTATAATGTTCGCTTGAATTTATACTCGATTGTGTTTGCATGGAAGCCGCGTTTTAAGTAAAGGGTACCCGCTCAGTTTTGTTAGTTTTGTCAGTTATTGGATCACAGATATGTAGAAATGGGAAAGTTTACCGAGTGGTTACTGGCGCCGCTTTCAACGCTGTCTAAGTTTGGAAGCTGGTGTGCAAGTACGAGACCGATGTGAATATGAGGGTGTAACAAGACTATGTATGTGTTCAGTGTGATATCGCTTTCAATTTTCAGCGGTCTCTCATTATCCGAAATGTACAGGCGAAACAACATCGGTCTCATATGAACGCTTTTATTTTTCATTTTCGGAAATTATTTCTCATAAAGACTCATACGATGCAATCGTCAGCAGTGGATGTTTTGTCTGCGATGGACATTTGAATGATTCTGTTCTCAAAGAGTGGACGAGAATTGTAAAACCAGGTATGGTTCATTTGAAAAATAAATATATCATGGGGAAAATAAATCATGGGGATTTTCTCATGTGACCGAAGTAATGCAGAAGTGCTTTTCTTACAATATTGAATCTCGATCGGCTCGTTCTGAAAAATTCCACGATATTCCTTTAGTATCTCTTCGGGGGAGTAGATCTTTAAAAAATGTGATTTTCAAAAGACATCCATACTTTTGAAAGTGGAAATTCAATCCCAGGGAGAGGCATGCCATGGTAGTAATTGCACACCAATAAAATTACCACAAGTAAGCTCATGTGAATTCGAGTTTGTCTTTTCGTTTGTATGGCCAGATATTGACGATATTTTTAATTTACTGAACTTTTTGGCCACTACGAGCCACAGACTTCTGACCAAATTCTGCCCGCAATTTAAATAAAAAGGCATATCATTTTCAAATGCTACCCCGAAATAAAGCCAGGCACTGCATTGGAAGACTATTCACGGTGAGATAAGTGAAATTGTGCAGACTCTATTCATTTTAAGGCTGGAAAATTAACGTTTTGCAGAATCTTCACTTAGGTGAATGAAATGACTCATCCCATTGACCATTGGTGCTGCAGGCTTCCTTTTATTCCCCTGCTGTCCCCTTAATATATATAAAGGCCCATGAGCTGCAACTCTGAGAAATTTATCCACCCTCAAGGTACCTCCAATTTCCTTAGGTATTCGATCTACAATTTAAACCATATAGTCATTATCTAGGCCTCAACAGCGTTTGCTTGTGGCAGAATAGGCAAGAAATTGAACGGATTTTTGTTCATTTTAATTTCCCACCATTTTCAAAATCTTGCCATGTTATGTGAAAAATGGAGAACTTTTTGTCAAAGTGGAGTTAATCCCTTTCCCGTCCTTTCAGTGGGTTGCTCCATGTTGTATTTGTAAAGATTCAAATGTGTACATGTACCATTTACGCTGTTTATCATGTAGTTGTATGGAGGCTGCCATATTTGGGTGCGGCACCCGTTTATTATTTGTCTTTCTGAAACCTCCCCATGCAGTCCAACTCAGTGGATAATTATACTTGAGTAAACATCTTTGAGTAAGAACATTTCTATGAACTAATTTTAATCTAAATATAAAATCATGAAAATAATTCCAAAAGTTGCAGCTCATGTGCCTTTAAGATATACCTATCGTCTATTTTAATTTTAATTTAATCTTTGAATTTTATTACTTTGAATTAACGCATTCATGTCATGCATTTATCCTAAACAGGGGGCTACATTGTCATTGCGGTCAATGCGAGATACATTGGTCTCTGCGAAGGCGACACATATAAAATGTTAATTGCAGACAAGAGGATGGAATTGGTCAAGAGACAGTCTATTGACCGTTTTGCGTGGGACCATAAAACCGAGGAATACATAGGCGGTTTCATGTACTCTCTGAAAGTGTTGGCGTAAAGACCTCCTGACATAAATCTGTTAAAGATATTATTGATGACCAAAGCCTTTTTAAAAATTGCTAAAGCGTTCCTTGTGTTTATGTCCAAAGTTTAAAAAAAAGAGCAAACAAATGAAAATTGTGATATCAGAAAGTGAAGTTACATGAGAAGTTATTTTTAAAGGCTTTTTCCGGTATGATTAATTGCGAAATTACAGATTCCCAAATTGAAGGCAAAATGAATGTATCTTTTTGTCACGTGACACGTGACGAAAGACGCCAAGATGATCGAAAAGCTAACTGCATGTATATTGCTGTGTAGAACCCTATGAATGTCCTTATTCAGATTCGTTCAGATTGTGATAACTTCAGAATCGCTTGGCCAATGATAGATTCGTTACTGGGTATGTTTCGGAAGAATGTATACTCAATCTTGACTTGGCGTAGCTTTCTCGTGGGTATCTGTCATTACCTTATTTTTCGGGAATCTTACTGCATTCATATTTGAGTTAACATTCAATTGTCGCCATTTAGCAGAGATAAGAAGAATGCAGGCAGTGTGAATTACTTGTTCTGACATTATTTGTTTGATAACAAGCTCTATGAAACCTTACTTCCCTGATCAATAGGTCTACATATACAATATTAGGTCAAAATTGTCAAGTGAAAAAATACCCACTATTTTTCCGTTGAGGTTGCGAAGGCATGTCATATCCCTAGCACGTGTATTCCGAGAAGATCATAATATTGAAAGAAAGTATATTTCGCCCTCTGTAGACAACCCAAAAGCCTCTGTACATTTGCAAAATAACCATGCTGCTTTAACTATGTGGTCGCAAGATTAATACCTTCAACAGCCAAGATTTAACAGCCAAGATCACAAACAAATGCTTGAGATCGAAACTACGAAATGAGAAACAATCTTTGCTGAAGAACTCAAAATAATTACGAAAACTAGCCATCATAAATATCCTACCAAGATGGCGCTTGTCAAACCTCGTTTTTAAGTAACTGAATTTTGAATTTTGAATTTGAGTTCTGAATTTTGAATTTTGAAGACCTCTCTCGGCCATCGTATGAGTCGACAATTATCGATATTTATCAGACAATAATGGACACATGAAATAAGACTGAACGTGAATTATTGCATTCTTTTGGACTGCTATGAAGCTGTGTAGCAGAATTGTACCTTGACCGTTCTCATTAGACAAAATTTGAAGGGAATGTTTTGCAAAAGACTTTGTCTGTTCTTAGGAACACTCAGTTAAGTAAAGTGGAGTGGAGTTGAAGGACTGCCACTGAACAGACAAGACTTGTACAACACCACTATCAGAGTTTCTATCTCTGAGGACAATCTATTATAAGGTGTCTCGACTCCTATCAATAAACCTAATTCTTTCTGATATTGATTGGCGTGTAACTTTAACTGGGGAATTACCGATCGAGCTTACTTGCAGATTGTGAAGTTAAACATATATAGAGAGGTGCATTCTCAGGAGACACTTGTCTATAGCTTATGATGATGAAGGTATTTTGAATGAGTTTAAACGGCTAAGGCTGATATGTTGAAAAAACTGGTGGTTCGGAAAAGAACTCTTAGATAAACCGACTTCATGAGAAGTAAGTGATTGAACAATCGACCAAAGTCGACTGACTCACACATTGTGAATCCTTTAGCCCGTTTTCTCTGTAATCAATCCCATTGTAAGCGATTGGATATGTATTATTGCCTTGCAGTAAAAGGGTCAAGTAAAGGTTAAAATACGAGTGCTCCTGTGAATTGAAACGTGGAAGAGCTCCCTGCCTTCACTTTATACGTAAACGGGTATTTGGTCTGTTATTAGCCCCTGTTCTATCAACATATTCGCAGCTCTAACAATGTGGATACCATAACATTGACGAGGTGGATTTGTCGTTAAAGATCCTCGAGATCGCAGGGACGAAGGCGGTTTACAAGAATCCGATCTGAGTATAGTTTAGACCCCATCCTTTAGAAGGCGCTGACTAAGGTAACAAAATGTGGTTTTTAACATATATATATTTTAAAGCCAAAGCTCTCAGTCAGAAATCTAAAATAACTTGTGAATGTTCTCTTTAAAGTTTGCAACAAATGGCATATGAAAGTAAACCTTGATAAAACAAAATAGTCATTTTTCGTAAGGGAGGTCACAGGTCTCGTGTATGAACGATGGGTATTGGGCAATACTGAGATAGAAGTAGTTTCGTACTATAAGTACTTAGGTTTACTGTTATCGCCCAGAAAATTTATAAGACCAAGCCAGTAAAGCTATAAATGTTATCTTGACGGCATCTTATAGTATCGGAAACTTTCAAAAGAAATGTCATTTTAAACTTTTCGATGCTATGATTACACCAATTTTTTGTTACGGTGATGAGCTTTAGGGATATCAGGTTCATAATTGTCTTGAAAAAATCCAGTGAGAGAAGATGGTGTACAAGATTAATGGGTGTTCCAAGTAACACAACTAATGAGGCAGTTCCTTGTGAATGTTGACGTTTGCCTGTGATCGTTTCAACAATAAAACGATGTGTAAAATACTGGGTGAAATTAATTGAAATGCCAGGTGACAGAATACTAAAACAAGCATCCTTAATGTTGTAGACATTGGATAGTATGGGCAGGCACACCTGGGCAACGTCCCTGAAAAATGTTTTTTTTTTTAAATATTTTCCTAGGGCTTTAGGTATGCCTGGATATTCCAGGAGATTGGTGATAAAATTAAGTTTTTGTTGGAATTCGTGTCACGAGTGTGAGAAGTGTGTAAACAACAATGGCAATTTATAATAACTCAAAAAAACCAAAACTTCGTATCTACGCTTATTTCCAAACTTTACTAGAGCCAGAAAGATACCTTTCACTGGACTGTAATATTCAATACATTCAAGCTTTTGCGCGTTTTCGTTGTGGAACTTTGCCATCAGCTATTGAAGAGGGATGAAGACGGAGGAGTTCCGTTTTCTTTTGGTATGCCCCTTTAATACAGAACTGAGACAGGAGTACTTACCAGTGTACTTTTCAGACAGAAATGAATATTCTTAAATTTTCCAAGACTTGTGCAGACAAAACAGCCGGAAACTTAACTCAATCTTGGTAAATTTATTTTCAAAGCTTTTTCCAAGAGGAAGACAGTATATGTTGAATAGTGTATCGCTATATTTATGTATGACTTCAACTTAGGACCTATTGCATATATGATTTTTTTCCGAAATTTGTATATGGGCCGGAGGAAACTATTGTAAACTATTGTAAACTATTGTAAAGCCAGAGCTAATTTCTAATCTAATTAATATCAGTAGTGCCACGTAGCCGAGCGGGGTTAAGGGTGACCAATACTACACTTATAGCGTCAGCTACACAGGGATGCTCTTAGTCTTCGTATCATATTAACACTCCGGTTACCCGGTGAAGTTTCTATGACTCGGGCGTGTTACTACACAATTGCCTACAGGTCACGGTCGTCATCAGTCTCTAAGATGGTTTCCGTGATTGTCTTGCTTCTACAAATTTATACACTTTGCTGAGCTCACATAAGTACAAATCTATCTTCACATAATATACAACGGTCATCTCATGAAAATTTCCGTCAGTCTTTGCTTGTTCACATCATGGAATATCCTATTCTCGATTGTTCTCATGCAAGTTTTACTAATAATAAAATCAAAGTGAGATTAACGAGATTAACTTAGTAGTCTGGGAAAATCAGTTTCCGTGATGTAATTCTCCCATGATCGCAACGTGTTTGACGACGTGAAAATATCGTAAAAATTAATTATGATTATTAGATTCTGACAAAATTCATCTACTTTGCAAATTTGAGTCATTGTGTTTTAGTTTTGTCGCCAATATTCGTATAGACCCCGCCGACGCCTGAACTTTCGACGCACTGTGTGCTTTCATGCGGTTGACATATGGTTTCCAATGCAACAAGGGGGTCAAGTACGGTGTCCAGGCCTTCAAAAGTCATGGAATGAAATTGATATTTACATGGACTTATACCGTAATAATCTGAACAATGAAAACACAAATATATACCGCCTGTATAATCCTAAGGAATTAAACACAAGTCGAACTAATATGGGATAATTAGATTTTCATATTTTTCAAATATTTCAGAAAGTTTTAGGTGCCCTGTAGCTGAATGTTGCAACATTGCAAATTACCCATCAAAACAAGTGTGTAACCTAAAAAGAAAAGCAGAAGAGATTGCATTTGTAGATTAAATCGACAGTACTTCACCACCCAATTATCCCAAATTAGTTCCAATCGTGTTGTGAATAATTTGTGGAAACAACGAACTCGAAGCTGCAGCTGGTCGCATGACATCGTGGGTACCAGGGTCATGTTACGTTACACAGTGTTCGCGCCGTTGAGATTCAGTTGATTTTTGTTCCCGAAAAATAGCGTAACTTTGTCTGACGTAAATTTCTAGGACAATGCTATCTTTGGAATAGTGTATATCTTTGCGGAAGGTACGTGTAGACCTAGAGGTCGTCTGGAATTTGCTCCATACACGAACGCGAACGCCGTGTTCCTCGCTCACGAGAGGGACGATTATTATAGAGATGATTGACAACTTGCCCAAGGCGTATGGGTATTATTCCCAAAGTAGTTCAAAAGTTTAAACGTGGAATCGTTATAGAAAACTTCTTGTACTTTGCAAAAATAATGAATTCTTGGCTTGTGCATGTGATACGTATATTTTTTTCTAATATCCGACTGTCATTACGTCACGAGTATTTTCCGAGCTGAACGAAGAAACTATTAGGGAATAATAATAATAATAATTAATATAAGTATTATATAGAAATAATAACGCGAATAATAATAGGTTCAATTTCCGTGAAAATTTCATCATAAGGGTATTTTTGGTCGAAAAGACCAAATATGATATCGATTTCACTGCCCCATGTTTCCATGGTAACCATTTTAGGGGTTGAAAATTCCAGTTTTTCTAATATCCCATGAAAAGTTACTTTGATTGTTATGAAAATTATCTAGTGGGGGAGTTCGGGTCAGACAACACAAAAATCAGACTTATTTTAATGTTTCGAGTTGCCATGGTAACCAGTTTGGGATTGAAAATGTTACTTTTTCCCTAATTCCTATTAAAGAACTATTGATTGATGTAAAAAATTGATAATAAGGGTTTTTCTGGTTAGCACACCAAAAAAATCACACTCATTTTAATGTGAGATGTTTCCATGGCAACCATTCAGGAGTAAAAATTACCAGTTTTTCAAAGATTCCATCTAAAATCAAGGAATCAACAGAATGTGTTATATCAAAGGGATATTTTGGGTTAGAAAGACCAAATATCCAGTGTAAAAATCCAGTAATCAACAGAAATATTATACTAAAGGGTTATTTCGGGTAAGAAAGACAAAATATGATATCCATTTTTACTGCCCTGTGTTTCCATAGTAACCTATTTGCGTTTTAAAATTTCAATTTTTTTCCTAAGTCCATTAAAAGTAATCCCAGTTACTATGCAAATGCTCTCCTAAGTGTATTTATAACAGCATGAACTCCATGTTCATTTTTGTTATATGTTGCCATAGCAACCATTTCGTTAACCACAGTTTTTTAGCTCCGCTGTCAGCAATGCGGAGCTTATCAAATAGGTTGATTTTCCGTCGTCGTCCGTCGTCGTCCGTCGTCCGTCGTCGTCCGTCAACAATTGCCTTCTCCTCTGAAACCGCAAGTCCAATTGCTTTGAAATTTTATATGCAGCTCACTTTGGGTGACCTCACTTCAGTTTGTTCAAATCGTGGTGAAATTTGCATATTCGTATTTTTGGGGCATTTTTTGGTGTTTTTGGTAAAAAAATCTTCTTCTCTGAAACCGCTTGTCCGATTGCTTTGAAATTTGATATGCAGTTTACTTAGGGTGACTTCAGTCAGATTTGTTCAAATCGTGGTGAAATTTGCATATTTGTATTTTTAAGGCAATTTTTGTCATTTTTGGTAAAAAATCTTTAAAAATCTTCTTCTGCAAAACTATCAGTCAGATAGCTTTGATATTTGGTACATATGTCCCTAGGGATGATCTATTTCAGATTTGTTCAAATTGTGCAAAAAATATGCAAATTTGCATTTTTAAGGCAATTTTTGCCATTTTTGGTCAAAAAATGTATTTCTCTAAAAAGTACTGGTCTGATAGTTTTGAAATTTTGGGATACAGGTTTTTATAGATGAACTAAGTAATATATATTGAATTTCTGATGAAATCTGTAATTTTGTATATTTTGGGGCAATTTTTGCCATTTTTGGTCAAAAAATGTGTATTTTCAAAACTACTCATCTGATAGCTTTGAAACTTGGTATACAGGTTCCTACAGATGAACTAAGTAATATATATTGAATTTCTGATGAAATCTGCAATTTTGTATTTTTGGGGCAATTTTTGCCACTTTTGGTCAAAAAATGTGTATTTCCAAAACTACTCATCTGACAGCTTTGAAATTTGGTATATAGGTTTCTATAGATAAACTAAATAATATTTACTGAAATTATGATGAAATCTGTAATTTTGAATTTTTGGGTCAATTTTTTCCATTTTGGTTGAAAAATGTGTTTATCAAAAAGTACTGGTCTAACTGCTTTGAAATTTCGTATACAGATTTCTATAGATGAACTAAATTTGATCATTTGAAATTATGACGAAATCTTCAAATTTTATTTTTTGGGGCAATTGTTGCCATTTTTGGTCAGAAAATTTTATTCTCCGAAAAACTACTCATCAGATAGCTTTGGTTGACATGTTCTTAGGGATGATCCAATGTGATATATTCAAAGTATGATGAAATCTTCGATTGTGTATTTTTGCAGCTATTTTAGCCACTTTTTTCTGGCCACTGCATTGAGCTTTCAAAAATTTCCACCTTATTCATCAACATGTGTCAAAAATAGTTATTCTCTACATAAACACAGTGGAGCTATATCGGCCGCTAGGTCGCTTGTTTATTTAAAACCATAGACCCTCGAGAGGGTCTATGTTAAAGCATAATTCACTGTTTTTTATTTATTTTATGGATTTCTAAGTAAGAACTTTTAACATTTGTTTTATAATAATGATAATAATAATTATTGTAATTTCTTTGCCTTCATTCTAGAAAGAATAATAAAGATAATGTATATTGGGGCCATTTTGGTCAAAATTATGTTTTCCGTTAATTTTAGTGTGTTAGAATTAATTATAAAATGAACATTATTATACGACGTATAATAATGTTCATTTTTTATAATAATTTATTTTGATCTCTTTGCCTCATTCCAGGAAGAATAATGAAGACAAATTATATATTTCTGATTGTTTAACTAAAGTAAAATTATGGCCATGTAGTGGTGCATTATTTTTGTGTGACCTGGCGTGACCCCATAAAGTCTATGATTCTGATGATTAGCTAGATCTCCCCTTTCCATGGTAGCAATGGCTAAATTTGAACATGATCCCTGTATACCTTTAAACATTTTTTTAAACCCAGCAGGCCAAGACAAGGGGAAATATTACAAGTTAAATGTTTCATGTTTAATATTGCCCAGGGCTCGAAACAAACTTTTTTCCCCTGGTAGTCCACTTGGGCAACCATATTCTGAAGTTGGTAGCTCAGTGATACTGGCTGGTAGCCCATGCATATTTTAGATCAGGGGTACTCTTTTTCGTTAACCAGACAAGAAAGGGCTATTTTACAAGGTTCTGCCCATGAAGTGAATTTTCTAGTCTTTTGATGTGTATACTTGCACACCTTAATGCCCAAGGAAACAGGTGTAACTGTAATGGACGACAGTGGGACTCAAAAGTTGTATGCAAATTTTAAAAGTCGCCATGACAACATGACAACAATATGGCCTTTTCAGCACTGAGACATACTGGAGCAGGGCTAAAAATAGACCATGGCCCTTCTGTTGGGAGGAGGCATAATTTCCGTGTCATTTAGATTGATACATTATTATCAAAATGCAACGAGAATGCGTTTTTATTGGCCATCGTTTCCTGTGCCTGTCATTCAAGTACGTCAGTTCAGATATGGAAACTTTGTTGCAAAGTTCACCGCACGGCCGGTCGTCTCCAGAACAAAGTCATACTATGGCAAATTTCTATGCCCAGCTGGGTTTGACTGCATTTATCTAGCTCGTCCCAAAGTGACGGACGCATCTTTCAACCTTTCATCTTGGTGAAAAACGCATTTATTGATTCGCAAAAGGCCTGTGAACTTGCTTATTTTTGCTCAAGTGCTACATGGACATAGGAAAAAGTTGTTGAATACTCACTGTTTCAGTGAATCAGCCATGATGAGAGTTCTCAAATCAAAAAATGTTGCCGAGCTCGAATACAAATGTCTTCAACGTCATTGTTATACAAGAGTTAGCATTCCAAAGTCTGTCACCCTGATTTTTTCAAAGTTTGGAGAAGGCCGGCATTTCCATCTGAATGATTGAACGACGTGAAACGCAAAATTCCATCGCATATTATCTGGCAATATGTACAGTAGAAATACTGTATACCGTCGCTCCAGGTACGTATAAGCTTATACTCCACAAAATGGCCACAGGCGGCGTGAACTTTCTGAAAGGATTTCCTAAACGTCCTACTTGTTACCTTAGAGACTCACTTGTGATGTCCTGAAAATACGGCTAGTTTTCAATCGGGTTCGAACCCACAACATACGGCATCAGTCGCCTAGCGGAGAGGCCACAGAGAGAACCGCTCGGCAAATCTCCACTCCCAAAAAAAGAGTGGTTCAATAGCCGGCTAAGTTGTTACACTTTTTTTCTGACTGAGACCGCTCAACACTGCTCATTCTCTGCAGTAATTCCAGTTTCTGTCAACATGCAAACAAGATTATAGCACGAGACGTAGTGTTCAGACTACACATTCATGCGCAGGTAAACTCAATTGCGCATGCTCATATTGGCAGACTACACTGGCAAACGAGTGCGCATGCGTGAAGGTATATTTGCAGCAAAGCAGCAAATACACTGGCATAGACTCTCCACAGTCGCTGTGCCTTGTTTTGTGCGCGCCCACGACTGCCACGATGGGCCTGCATTCGAACACCTCTCTTTCAGAATTCCCACAGCTTCAATGAACTGTTATTAGATTTCTATATAATACTTATAGCCCCTAAACTTGTAATAATAATAATAATAATAATAATAATAATAATAATAATAATAATTATTATTATTATTATTATTATTATTATTATTATTATTTAATAAAAATTTCACAGACAGTTTAATTTCCTACTCAATGCGACCTCTCATATGATAAAGAGGTGGTTGATTAAAGTGCCTTCGTATGTTCCTATAGTTATTCAGTTACTTTACGACTTTGATAACTTTAACCCATAAACAGTGCTCGGCCAATAATCATATTCAGTACAGGGTACTTTCAGGGAAGAATCCAGAAATAAGCTTTTGTGTGGCGTTGCTCCCAATCCTCACCAATCAAGTTTACATAATCACTGATTTGAGAAATTTTACGATACAGGGATTTTGCATGACAGCACCAGTCCGATTTTTGTGAAAGTAGGTAGATTTATTGATGTCACCTGTTCATAGGTACTGATATTCGGTAATTAAGTGTTGATCGTATTAGGAACTTGCATATTGACTGAACTTTTGCGTATTGTGTCTGTTTGGCTTCGTCCATATGCAGTATAGGGCACACTCCCTTTTTCCTTTTTTCCAGCCACTCTGAAGTGATAGTCTGAACACGCTGTGTAGCTCAGAAGCTTTAGCCACCAATACATTTGTTTAAATTGTATTTTAATCATGGTGTTCTTTTTCATGCGGATAACAAAGCAAGCTCTCTCATGCAGAAGACGATGCTTTTGCACGCTTCGCGCTCAATATACATCAAAGTCTGTTGTCGTCTGCTATCGGCCCCAATAGATATACATAAATATGTATGTGGGCTTACGACCTCTATGTCTGAACTTCCGCATAGTTCAAAGGCACGTGGTAATCTGCAGCTCTTATATTTCCTTGACCCTTGTACTCTCTACCATCCATGTACAACAGCTGAGGGACTGTTTGTAGGATATCTCTTCAGAGCTAGATGCGGAAGGCCCTTGCACCGTTTTGAGGTACTTGGCGTTCGTGAATTCGTGGTTTCGAGGAGGAAAGGGTGACTAATAGTGAGAGCTGTAGGTCAATGTCGGTAGACTTTCACGGCAAAGTGTGACTTTTCATACCCAGTGAGTACGCACACGTGAGCTTATGTCGCAGCGATGTCTGTCTGTGTCTGTGTCTGTGTGTCTGTGTCTGTCTGTCTGTCTGTCTGTCTGTCTGTGTGCTCGATATCTAAAAAACGGCTCATCAGATTAGAATCAAATATGTCACATAGATTTACTTTGCGAATGGCAGGTGGGTGTGGCTTGCTTACTTTTTGCTCATTTGCATAATTAATGATTTTAAAAAAAAGGGATATACATTGAGAATGACTGAACGCAATCTGATGAGATTGGCTACAAACGTTGATCACACCAAGATGTATCAGCCATGAAAGATATTAAGGGTTGACATGAAAGATAATTGCTAATTTGCATATTTAATGAACTTTCCTAATGAGGGATATATATCTGAATTGGCTAGATTAAAATTGACGAAACTTGGTATGTATATTAAAGATACTATGATATTAACATTATTGAAAGTCATTAAGCATTTTTACTGCAGCCCATTCCTATTATGCATATTTAATGAACTTTCCTAATTTGGGAATATATATCCGGATTGACTGGACCAAAGTTGATGAAACTTGCTACATATCTTGAAGATACTATGATACAATATTCTTGAAAGTCATTAAGCATTTTTACTTCATCCAACTCCCAATTTGCACATTAGATAAAATTTCGAAATAAGGGATTTATATTTGAATTGACCCGACCAAAATAAATGAAACTTGCTATGTACATTAAAGATACTATGATATAACATTATTGAAAATCATTAATTAGTTTTTAATTCAGCCAATTCCTTATTTGCATATGTGATGAACATTTCTACATAGGGATATATATCTGAATTGACTCGACCGGTTGATGAATTTTGCTACATATATTTAAGATACTATAATACAACATTTTTGAAAATCGTTAAGCATTTTTACTTCAGCTAATTTCTAATTTGCATATTTGATGAACTTTCTTAATGAGGGATATTTATCCATATTGACTGGGCCAAAGTTGACGAAACTTGTTATGTACGTTAAAGATACTATGATACAGCATTATTGAAAGTCATTTAATATTTTTACTTCAGCCAATTCCTAATTTGCATATTTAATGAGAACATTTCAGTCAATTCCTAATTTGCATATTTAATGAATTTTCCTAATTAGGGATATATTCTAGGATTTACTTGATCACAGTTGGCAAAACATGCTATGTACATTGATGATTATACCAGGTTATAACAATATTGAAAGTCATTTCGTATTTTCGTTTCAGCTAATTTGTAATTTGCATATCTAATAAGCTTTTACAGTTTGGTGTATATAGCATGAAGGACTTGACCAAAGGTAATTACACGTGCTATATTAAGTGGTGATACAATGACAGTACTCATAGAAATTAATTATTTTTATTTCAGCTAATTTCATATTTGAATACTTAATGACATTCAGAATTGATCTGTGGTGAATATTGTCCATTATGTTGACCAGAACACTTTCAATTAAGTTGTAAACATGTGGCAAAGATCCAAAAATGCACATAAATGCAATATACAATGAAACACGCGAGCATTTTCAGTTCATATCTGGTACCTTGAAGTAATTATAATACTGTTAGGGCATGCTAGTGAGGACGACAAAACGAAATCCGAACCTATAACGCGGTACACATGTTAAGGGAGTACATGTGAAAACTGCATTTGTTTGCTGTGGGACGAATAATTACTTGTTTTAGAGAAAAATTATACCAAAACTCTTATTAAAAGTTACAGCCATTATCCCTTTAATGGCTACATAGAGCATAAAAGATGAAACGACCTCGTTCTGTTTAATATAAATATAAAATTATCACTTTAGTAATGGGGAAAAAGACTCGGGGAACTAATTATTAAACAGATAAATAACCATCAAGTTTGTGATTCTTTTAATTTTCCTGAAATTGATGCAAAAACCGGCGTTATACGATATATTGCTCTCCTGAAAACAAGATATGAACTGAAAATGCTCACGTGTTTCAGTATACATTGCAGTTGTATGTGAATTTAAACTTTTGCCACATGTTTGCAACTTCATTGAAAGTGTTATGATCAACATCATGACAGTATTTACCATAGATTAATTCAAAGGTCATTAAGTATATATCTATGTCATTAGCTGAAATAAAAATTACAATGCCTTTGCCTGCTGTCATTGTATCACCTCTTCATATAGCAAGTTTAATAGCCTTTGGACATGTCCTTCAAGCTACATATGCCAAACTGTGAAAGCTCATTAGATATACAAATTATGAATTAGCTGACATGAAAATGCAAAATATCTTTCACTTATTCAATTGTCTCATGAATACAAATAGTAATTTTCATAAACATTTTAAAAGTCCTTCCAGTCTTATATCCCTAATTGGGAAAGTCAGTTAAATATGCAAATTAGTAACTTGCTAATGTAAAAATGCAAAATAACTTTCATTAATATTTTATCATATTTCTTCAGTGTACATAGCAGGTTTCATCGATTTTGATGTATTTATTTATTTATTTATTTTATTTATTATTTATAATATTCATCCACAGCGGACACGATACGTGTACCGACATAGGATAGGATGACTGAAACAGGTGCGAACCACCTATACAAAGCCAGTCACCCTAATGAAATGAAATATGTACAAATGAAAAAAGCAAACAACAATAACATACAGAGGAGATAAAAAATGAAGAAAGTCTAAAACAAATCAAATAAAATCTACATAGGTCTACACCTGCTACACAGACAACGAGAAATCCACGTACAAGTGTTGTCTGGATCAAAACAGTTATAAAATTTATCCCAATACCATTTCGTCAATGTTACTCTAAATGTACAAAGTGAAGCAGTGGTTCTAATTGTCGCCGGTAAATTGTTCCAGAGAATGACAATTCTATTAAAGAGAAGGTGTTGGAAAGTGACAGTTTTACAATGGTTTCTATCCAGTGCATTTGTATCAGCACTAGAACGTGTATTAATTTTAGATGAGTGAGTTTTGACATACTTATGAACATTTAAAGAGTATTTCCCAGTAGTGCATTTATAAAAGAAATCAGATCAAGAATCTCCCTGCGAAATGACAACGGTAAAAGGTTTACAGCAACTAATCTTTGTTTATAATCAATGTCAGTGGGATAATTAAGAATATACCTTGTTGCTGCTCTTTGGATTTTTTCAATTTTTACTAAGTTGCGCTTAGACTGGGCTGCCCAAACGACACTTCCGTACTCCAGATGACTACGCATTAGTGAACAGTAAAGAGCTTTAAGTGTTTTAGAGTCACATTTGTAGCCACAAGTGCGCTTGATCATGCCAAGCAATCTATGAGATTTCATGCAAATACGATCAATGTGAGTATTCCAATTCAAGTCGAAAGTGAGATCAACACCTAAATCACAGTATTTTTTAACTGATGCTAAGTCATTACCATTCATGATATAATCAAAATTCAGAAAATTTTACATCGTGTAAAGTGGAGACATTGCACTTTCCTGTATTAAAAGTCATACCCCATTTGACACTCCAGCTATAAAGAGAATGAATATCTCTCTGTAAAGCTTCACAATCTTGTGAATTTTTTATCACACGAAAACACTTGGAGTCATCAGCAAAGAGAGCTAAGGTAGTCTTAGGAGATACACAGACGGGCATATCATTGACATATAATAAAAATAAAAAAGGACCCAAAATGGATCCCTGGGGAACTCCTGAAGGAACAGGCAACCAATCTGAGCATTCACCTTCAACTACCGCTCTCTGTCTTCGATGTGACAAATAATTAGAGAACCAATTATGCAGCATACCATTAAAACCAAAAGAATGCAACTTATTTAATAATTTGTCATGAGGTACTTTGTCAAATGCCTTTGAGAAGTCCAGATAAAGCATATCCACCTGTCCTCCTTTATCTAAGACTTCTCCGATGTCATGAACAATTTGTACAAGTTGGGTACTACATGACTTCCCCTTGCAGAAACCATGTTGTAAACTATATATCTTTTCAGATAAGATTGGATAAACTCTATTGAATAAACACCTTTCCATCACTTTGCTGGCTGAGCTCAACAAAGAAACAGGTCTATAATTACAAACGTCTTCCCTCAGACCTTTCTTATACACAGGAATAACATTAGCATGTTTCCACTGTGATGGTAGCTTTCCCGCATTCAATGACATGTTAAAAAGGTCACACAGAGAAGGGGATAACTCCCTGGCACATTCCCGAAGAAGACGGGGAGATAACTTGTCATTGCCCACAGCCTTATTGGGATCTAAATTTTTAAGAACATTGTAAACTTCATCAACTGTAAAAACAATATCACCCAAGGCAGGATTTGAATGGGCATCGCTATTAAAATTAAATTCACTATCAGTACAAGTACTATCATGATTAAAAGTTGAATAAAAAAAATCATTAAAAAGTTGAGCTTTGTCAAAAGCCGTTGACACATCTTTGCCGTTACCTTTTAAAATACTAGGCAAACTATGTGATTTAGTCTTAGCACTATAAAAGCCCCAAAATCGCTTAGGATTTTTATGCATATCACTTGCTAAGTTGTCAAGAAAACTATCATACTTCAGTGAGATAAGATTTTTTAACTTGTTTCTTAGCTTGCGGTATTTCGCCCAATGAACACCTTTGTTAGACAGGATTGCTTTTCTCCGGGCACGCTCTTTAGATTTGGATAAGTGTACTACTTCTCCATCAATCCAGGGTGGTGGGTAGGCATTTTTACGGATTTTCACTTTAGGTATGTACTCATCGACAGTTATAAAACCAAATCCAGCCACCGTTGCCACGAGGAATCAATGTCGTTCTCTAAAAGTGCTGACTTCAGGGCACATAAGACAAGTGCTGCCTGAGGCCCTCAAAGTCAGCTTTCTTATAATTATAAACATCTCTAGGTACTTTGTGTTTTCTGTCAGGTTTACAGTTAATATGGAACTCAACAATACAGTGATCAGAGTCAAAAATATCATTATATGTAATAACATCACTAAAAGCTTCTGGAAAATTAGTTAAAACAAGATCAAGTATATTACCACTTGAAAAAGTAGGATTGTGGTTTAACTGCTCCAAAGAGAAATCGATAACAAAATCACAGAAATCATTTTCAATGCCTGAGCCGACAGTCGAAGTGACTGACGACCAGTCTAACTTGGGTACATTAAAATCACCTATAATACAGACCTTTTCGAAGCCATTTGATAGGATAGAATCGAGTGTAAGTCTTAAATTATTCATAAAATCAGTGTCACCCCTAGGAGGTCTATAACACAGTACAAGTGCTATCTTTGATGACCTTGATGGACGTAATTCACACACAACAATTTCACTCCCAGGTGTCAGTTCTTGGCGACTGAGAGATAAGATGTCATCACGAACGGCGAGCAATACTCCACCACCTCTCCTATTAGGCCTGTCTCTTCTATAAATTAAATAACCACTGGGTAGGATTTCACTGTCCAAAATATCCCCAGTAAGCCAGGTTTCAGTCACACCTATCACTGCTGGTCTTCGTGAATAGACAAGTGACTGAAACTGAGTTAATTTGCAGCCAGCTCTGCTAACCCGTTTAAGTGAATGGGCATTTAATAACATAGTATGTAGACCACTTCTGCTAGCTGGTCCATCTTGAAGTTCATCTTTACCGATTCATCAGAAGTATTGTCCACACTTGAAGAAAGTGAACTAGACGATGATGAGTCAAAGAATGATGAATTGCAGTTGGAAAACGGAAGTGATAAGCACTGTGTGCAAATCCATGGATCAGAACTTGAAATGATGTAGTCTGTGGGAATGCATTTGTGATGCCAATATAAATAACAGCATTCACAAAGTAAATTCCTCTGATTGCACTTGACGGGTTTTGAACAACTACCACAAGGATCCCTTGCAGTGGTACCATTGTAGGAGATATGAGGACTTATGAGGATTTTGATGTGGTCAATCAAGATATATCCCTAATTAGACAAATTCGTCAATATGAAAATTAGTAATTAGCTGCACATGTAGTAAAAATGCTAAATGACTTTCAATAATCTTTTAACTTAGTATCTTTAATGTTCATGCAAGTTTTGTCAACTTTGGTCATGTCAATCCAGATATATATCCCTAATAAGGAAAGTTTGTTAAATACGCAAATTTGTGATTAGCTGAAGTGAAAATGCTAAATGGCTTTCAATATTGTTTCAATTTAGTATCATCAATGCAAATAGCATGTCCGCCAACTTTGATCAAGGTAATTCAGGTACATATCCCTAATTAGGAAAATTCATTAAATATGCAAATTTGGAAAAATACATGACTTTCAATAATGTTGTTTCATAGTATCTTCCATGTACATAGCAAATTTCGTCAACTTGGTCAAGTCAATCAAGATATATAACCCTAATTAGGAAAGTTCATTAAATATGCAAAATAAGAATTGGCTGAAATAAAAATGCTTAGTGACTTTCAAAAATTTTGTATCACAGTATCTTCCATTTACATGCTAAGTTTCGTCAGCTTTGGTCGAATCAATTCAAATATATCCTTAATTAGGAAAGTTCACCAAATATGGAAATTAGCAATTAACTTTCACGTTATCCCTTTATGTCTTTCATGGCGGATAAGTCCTTGTGTGATCAACATCTGTAGCAAATCTCATCCAATTCTGTGCAGCCGTTCTGAATGTACGTCTGAATTTTCTAAAATTACTAATTATGCAAATGAGCACGAAATATGAAAGCCGCACCCACAAAAAAGTAATTTGTTCTTACCGCTCTCAAACAGAACCTATGTACCTGATTTAATTTTGATCTGATACGCCGTTTTTGAGATATCGGGCCCATAGACAGTCAGACAGGCAGACAAACATCGTTGCGACATTTGCTCCCATGTGTGGACACGTGAGCTAAAAATGTCACCCTCTCAAAGTGTATACGTAGCCAACCAAAGTGTGGTTTCCACAGCGGACGGTCTATGTCGAATTTAATAAGCGTGTGGGGGTGCCGGGTGTGGGTGGGTGAAGAACGAAACGTCACACAACAACCATTGTCCGCTCGCACGAGTAATAGTTCGACTATATACAGCACAGTCCTACAGTCTCTCAACTGACCCCGGGCAACTGACTAACCCGCGCGCGAATCGCTCCTGGCAGTTTGTATCTGCAAGAACTGCGCTGAGGATAGTCTTGCGCAAATAAATGTGGCCTATTCAGGGACGTTGCGATGTGGGACTTGGAGCAGCTAATAAGTGGGATGTGG
This sequence comes from Ptychodera flava, assembly GCF_041260155.1. Taxonomy (NCBI): domain Eukaryota; kingdom Metazoa; phylum Hemichordata; class Enteropneusta; family Ptychoderidae; genus Ptychodera; species Ptychodera flava. The sequence goes on from NC_091941.1 coordinate 21,964,615, forward strand.
CGGAGTTCTCTTAAAAGGTCTCGGACACGTACGTTTGAGGGCAGAACATGCAGCATAAACTCTGGTTGAGACCACTTTTTCGTGGGGTTCGATCAGTGAAATGTAAATACGGGTGACACGTAATTGCACAAATATTTCCGATATTCAAGATTGAATTGCAGACATTTGATAAAAAAAGCGCAAGAAAAAGAATTAACCATTAATAGAGATATGTTATAACATTTCATTAATATCACGAAATTGGAACATGCCCTTCCGTAATGAAAGGTACCGCGAACTATCGTCATTGCCCACGGTCCAATCAAATTGCTCGTACAAGACACAGCCCTAAATGAGGGGTTCTGTGGTAATGCTTGCACAGAGATTGAGAAGGGTCCGCTGACCTCCCTCCGAGCTCAGACATTATCTCCATCCTGTGGCGGAGAAGGTCAAAAATTTGCAGAGTTCATTGTGCATGCAAGGTAGACATCAGCAATATGACGATCTATGTAAGACGACATTACCCAGTCTTGGCAATGTGACAAGCCAATTAAAACTGTGTGGGGACTCTTGTACTAACACAAATAAATGTTATTCACTGTCCAATCTGCCCGGCCTACGATTTCCGGCCAAACAAGCTACAAAAAGTCAGAAGCCATCTCGTCGCCAGTCATTGGCAACACCCGATAGAGGACGCTACGGACTGAGATAGATTTGAAATTTCTTATCGTGGACATAGTTTTAACGATAGTGCTGTTTGCTTCGAGCTGGGACATTTTAAAAGTTTCGTCATATGCACAGCGTGTTGGATATTGCATTTTGTTGGAAACTCAGCGTTTTTTTTTCTTAAATGTTGACTATAGATGGAGACTCGAGCATATTGGACGATACTACGGACTAAGCTAAGACGTGGACGGAATTTTAATCTTACTGCAGTTTGCTCCGAGCTGAGACATTTTGATAATCAAGACACATAGCGTGTCGGATATTCCGGCAAAGTGATGACATTTTTCGTAAGCATGGACTTTAGATATTATTAATATTATTAATCTTTATTTAAACTCGATAACTCCATAGATGAGGTCGAATAGACAAAGAAAAATCATATTACAGCACCAACTTGAAAACACGAAAAAACACAGAAGTACAAATATCAAAAAAACTACGAAGAAGCATCAGACAAGTAAATAGAATACAGAAAGTTGTTACAAGATTTCTTAAAGCTATGATTGATTTGGGGAGATTGTTATATTCATCCACACCCGCAACAGACAAAGTGTTTTGATAAAGAAGTGTACGTGCTTTGGGAACTTTAAGGAGGTTCTGATTGGAAGAACGAAGTGATCTGGAAGGGATATAATTATTGAACATACTGGCTACATAATCAGGGGTTAGATTGTGAGTTGCTCTGTAAATTTGGGCCAAGATATAGTCCTGAGATTATTGTGGATGCAACCAAACGTGAGTGATTGGTCATTTTTTGGCGTGGACGGAGTTTTAACGTTAGTGCAGTATGCTCTGAGCTGAGACATTATAACCGTTTCGTCATATACACAGCGTATAGGATCATGCACATTGCTGCCAATGATTGACTTTTCGTATCCATGGCCTTAAGATAGAGTTATGAGCTTACAGGAGGATACAACGAACTGAGATAGATTTTAAATTTCGAAGCCTGGATGTAGTTTTCATCTGCATTTTGCTCCGAGTTGAGACATTTTAAAAGTCTCGTCATATAGGCCTACACAGCGTATTGGATATTGCAGTTTGTTAGAAACTTAGCGTTTTTTCTTTAAAATATTGACTATAGATAGAGTGTCGAGCAAAATGGAGGATGCTACGAACTGAGATAGATTTGAATTTTCTTATCATGGAAATATTTTTAACGTTAGTGCAGTTTGCTCCGAGCTGAGATATTTTAAAGTTTCGTCATATTCACAGCGTATTGGATATTGAGGTTTGTTGGGAACTCGGCGGGTTTTCTTAAATGTTGATTATAGACGGCGACTCGAGCATATTGGAGGATGCGACGGACTGAGATTGATTGGTAATTTCTTGACATGGACGGAGTTTTACATTAGTGCAGTTTGCTCCGAGCTGAGACATTTTGATAATTTATGTATTACACATAGCATGTCGGATTAAAGTGATTAAATTTTTCGTAAGCATGGACTTTAGATATAGTCCTGAGATTATTGTGGATGCAACCGAACGTGCATTGAGTGATTTGTCATTTTTTTTGGCCTGGACGGAGTTTTAACAGTTTTAACGTTAGTGCAGTATGCTCCGAGCTGAGACATTATAATTCGGATAGTTTTCAATCGGATTCGAACCCACAATATACGGCATCAGTCGCCTAGCTGAGAGGCCACAGACAGAACCACTCGGCTAAATCTCCACTCCCAAAAAAGAGTGGTTCAATAGCCGGCTAAGTTTTTACATTTTTCTGATTGAGACCCCCGCTCAACACGTTGTAGAGTTCGTGAAGCACTCACGCACGCATGCTCACTATCATACATCGCACATACACACTTTATCGAAGCGAAGAAACGAATTTCATCGCTTTAACTGGGCGAACGATAACCTCGGGGACAATTCTGTCCACCAGCAGTGTTACCTACCCAGGGTAGAAAATTCGGATAGTTTTCAATCGGATTCGAACCCACAACATACGGCATCAGTCGCCTAGCTGAGAGGCCAGAGACAGAACCATCGGCTAAATCTCCACTCCCAAAAAGAGTGGTTCAATAGCCGGCTAAGTTGTTACATTTTTCTGACTGAGACCGCTCAACACGTTGTAGAGTTCGTGAAGCACTCACGCACGCATGCTCACTATCATACATCGCACATACACACTTTATCGAAGCGAAGAAACGAATTTCATCGCTTTAACTGGGCGAACGATAACCTCGGGGACAATTCTGTCCACCAGCAGTGTTACCTACCCAGGTAGAAAATTCGAATAGTTTTCAATCGGATTCGAACCCACATTATACGGCATCTGTCGCCTAGCTGAGAGGCCACAGACAGAACCACTCAGCTAAATCTCCACTCCAAAAAAGAGTGGTCAATAGCGGCTAAGTTGTTACATTTTTCTGACTGAGACCGCTCAACACGTTGTAGAGTTCATGAAGCACTCAGCACGCATGCTCACTATCATACATCGCACATACACACTTTATCGAAGCGAAGAAACGAATTTCATCGCTTTAACTGGGCGAATGATAACCTCGGGGACAATTCTGTCCACCAGCAGTGTTACCAACCCAGGGTAGAAAATACGGATAGTTTTCAATCGGATTCGAACCCACAACATACGGCATCAGTCGCCTAGCTGAGAGGCCACAGACAGAACCACTCGGCTAAATCTCCACTCCAAAAAAGAGTGGTTCAATAGCCGGCTAAGTTGTTACATTTTTCTGACTGAGACCGCTCAACACGTTGTAGAGTTCATGAAGCACTCACGCACGCATGCTCACTATCATACATCGCACATACACACTTTATCGAAGCGAAGAAACAAATTTCATCGCTTTAACTGGGCGAACGATAACCTCGGGGACAATTCTGTCCACCAGCAGTGTTACCAACCCAGGTAGAAAATACGGATAGTTTTCAATCGGATTCGAACCCACAACATACGGCATCAGTCGCCTAGCTGAGAGGCCACAGACAGAACCACTCGGCTAAATCTCCACTCCCAAAAAAGAGTGATTCAATAGCCGGCTAAGTTGTTACATTTTTCTGACTGAGACTGCTCAACACGTTGTAGAGTTCGTGAAGCACTCACGCACGCATGCTCACTATCATACATCGCACATACACACTTTATCGAAGCGAAGAAACGAATTTCATCGCTTTAACTGGGCGAACGATAACCTCGGGGACAATTCTCGTTTCGTCATATATACAGCGAATTTGATCTTGCACATTGCTGCAATAATGGTTGAATTTTCGTATCACTGGCCTTTAGAGAGAGATGTGAACTTATTGGAGGATATAACGGACTGAGATAGATTTTAAATTTCTAAGCCTGGACGTAGTTTATCTACAGTTTGCTCAGACTCGGAGCTGAGACATTTAAGTCGTCCTAGGCCTATACAGTGTATGGATTTTGCAGTTTGTTGGAAACTTAGCATTTTTCTTAAATGTTGACTATAGATAGGGTGCCGAGCATATTGGATGGTGCAACTTACTGACTCGGAGATAGATTAGTAATTTCTTAACATGGATGGAGTTTTAACGTTAGTGCAGTTTGTTCCGAGATGAGACATTTGACCGTTTAGTAATATGCATAGCGTATTGCATGTTGCAGATTACTGCAAATAATTGACTTTTCGTATCCGTGGACTTTAGATAGTCCTGAATTTAGTGTTTTTGTACTATTCATAGAGTGTCGAATATTGCAGATTGCTGCAAAGTGAATGACTTTTCGTATCCGTGGAATTTCACAGAGTCCGGAGTTTATTAAATGATGTTGCAGACCAAGATAGAATGGTAATTTCGTAGCCTGTACGGAGTTTTAACGTTACTGCAATTTTGCTCCGAGCTGAGACATTTTGACCGTTCCTCATACACACTGCGTATTGCATGTTGCAGATTGCTGCAAACAATTGACTTTTTGTATCCGTGGACTTTCGATATAGAGTCCTGAATTTATTGTAGATGCAACGGACTGAGATAGACTGGTCATTTCTTGGGCCTGGACAGAGTTTTAACGTAAGTGCATTTTGCTACGAGCTTAGACTTTACTAATTTTTGTACCTATACATAGTGTGTCGGTGTAACGAAGTCAGAAGTCGGGACTTCTACTAACTCTGTAGGACTTGTAGCTCAGGCTGGACTTGGACGTAACTTTAACACACAGCAGCAAACACAGACTCATGCAGAGACAGTACTTCTTGAGAAGGAGACTTGTTTATTACGCCTCACTTGCGTCTAATCAGAGATCTGACAATTCTACACAAAACTACCCTATTTATAATGGCAAACCTTAGAAGCTCGTCCTAAACAAGTTCAAAGGCTAGTCTAATTGGCTAGCCATAGTCATATGACACAATAATTGCCATGGATTCGTCAGAGATACAAAATATTCAAATATCATTGTATAAGTTAAACATTAACATTACATTCTAGTAGAATCTCTTTGGCTTCTTTTGTCTTCTAAGTTGTATAATTAAAAGATTGCGATAACATCATTAAGCAGCTTGCAATTATCTAAGCTGATCATCAGATCAACTTCTAAGAAATCATGAAACAATGCACCTTAATTAAAGGATTAAAATATTACCAGGTGTTTACCTTAAGAAGCTTTTGGGTTTTTAAGATAATCATAAGTTGCCAAAGTATTACTTATACACCTGGTACAATCAAACATTGATTAATATTTGTATAAACATTCACTGGCATTACACAATAATCCAACTTCATGACATCTCCATTCTTCCTCTAGAAAAAGCGGTGCTTTTTTGTTTTTAATATTGCAATCTGTGATGATAAAAGTCAGTCAGTGATCGTGTATGTTATTGCAATCAATGATGGTAAAAGTCAGTGTTCATGTATGATACAATAATGTGGTCCTGAGTTAGTGTCAAATACTGTGACATCTCTCCGCTTCAATAATCAAAGTGGTGCTTTGGTTGATTGTTCGCTTTTTCTTATTCTTATCGATGATGACAATATCAGCAAGCAGGCATCGTCCACCGCTACTGTCTCTAAAAGTAAACTTGTACACATTTCAAAGTTATTACACTCAACCATGGTACAACACATGAGTGAACCACAAATAGATCAACAAGGAGATTGACGTGTGTCACAAAATTCTAGTAAAAAAAAGAACAGACTAATACATGTATCTACTAACTTCTTGTAGCTAAACATCACTTATATTCTTGACAATGCATCTGCATTCTTATTGTAAACTCCTTGCCTGTGCTGAACACTGAAGGGTAACAAATGGCTGTAATTATCTTTCATTTTCTCTAGCCATTCCCTGACTCGTCTCCGGGAAGGGGACCTAAAATATCCATGCATATTCTACTGAAGTGGGCATTGATAGTTGGTAGTATATTACGTGGGGCTCTATCTCCTCTGTGAGCATGTGCTGTCTTCTGACAGTTAGTGACAGCTGTTGAGCTTATTTTATGTGTATTCAAAGGAACTTCCTCTTTTATCTCCTGATCATTTATAATTTGTATACTCTTGACTCTGGTGCTTTTTATATCTTGTTCTTTCTGTTTAGCTTGTTCATCTGGCCTCTTTTGCCTGCTAGGTGTAACTATTAAAGCTTCATTTGTATCCTGTATGTTTCTAGTATGTTGAGCGCAGAAATAGTCATCCCATGCACTACCTATCTCGTTGCCCAACAAAATATCCCTCCCTAACTTTGAGTGAACAGCTACACATATCCAACCTGAAAAGTATTCACAGTCCAAGAAAACTCTAGCTAATGGATATTCCCTGGGAATACCATCAATTCCACTGATTGGAACTGAGTTACCTGTATAAGATTCAGGGGTTACAAATTTTTATTAACAATTGTCTGGGTGCAGCCTGTATCACGTAAGATTCGAACTTTCTGTCCATTTATTGTACCAAATGTTTCGTACGGGCTAAGCTGGACCTTACCATTGGCATTAGAATCTTTACACATTAGGACAGGTTTTGCTTCAGCTCTAGTAGTTTTATCGGGGCACTGTACCGATTTATGCCCAGTTTTCCCACAGTTAAAACACTTACCAGAGAAATTTCCATTATCCTGGCAATTATCCCTCTCTCCCACTTTTGGTTCCGAATAACTATTTTGGTTGCTGAATTTCAAACCCTGTTTATAAGAACTGGTTTCAGGCTTAGAATTTAGTTTGATGCCTCCTCTATTTGTAACATAATCGTCAGCAAGGCCAAGAACTTCCTGAACTGATGCTGGCTTTTTGTCTTTTATCCAGAGGCACAGATCTTTAGGTAGCATAGCATAAATTTGTTCTTTCAGCAGAACTCCTTTCAAATCATCTAAGCTTTTAACTTCTTCTATTTCCAACCAGCGATTACTTATGGCCCTTAATTTTGTTCCCCATTCTGTGTATGTCTCTTGGGACATGGGATACAGTGTTCTAAATTTAAGCCTATAGGCTTCTGCATTCAATTCATATCGCTTATATATGGCCTCTTTCAGTTTTGGATAATTTGTAGCATCGTCTGGGGATAACCCAATGTATGCCTCCCTGGCTTTCCCAGTCAAGGATGGGGCTAATCTAACCACCCAAGTATCTTCAGCCCACATACTCGTCCTAGCTATTTGTTCAAATGTACGTAAATACACATCAATATCATCCTTCTCATCGAGAGGTAATATTTTGATATTACTATCTATACGTTGAGCTGGCAAATTGACAAACCTAGTCTCAGTGCGTTCTGCCATATGCCTTTCATGTTCCCTTTGTGCTGCCTTTTCTTCCCTCTCCCATTCCCTCTGAGCCCGCTTTTCTTCTATCTCTAACTTTTTCAATTCCAATTGAAATAATTGGTCGGCTGTAAGTTTTGGGCTAGTTTGGTCTTCTAGTGTTTCTGTCCTTGTACTTTCATCCCTGTCAGCTGAAACATTAGCTGTACTACTTCTTAAGGCCATAGACATTTTCCCACAATTTAACAATACAAGCAATAAATCACACGTCAAAATCTCTTACTGACTCTATATGTGATCACTCACCGCTTCTGTTCTTTGACTTTGATCTTCACCACAACCTCTTGCCGTGCCACTTGTGCTGATTTCCACCACCGGTTCTGTTCCCAGCACTTCTCCAGGCGTCCTTCCTGTCAGCTTCTGTAGTCTGATACAGCAGGTGACTCTTCACCTCTGTCGAATACTACCAATCGCGCTGACTTCCAACACTTCTCCAGGCGTCTGCCCTGTCAGCTTCTGTAGTCTGATACAGCAGGTCCTCTTCACCTCTGTCGAATACTACCAATCACGCTGACTTCCAACACTTCTCCGAGTGTCTGTCCTTTCAGCTTCTGTAGTCTGATACAGCAGGTCCTCTTCACCTCTGTCGAATACTACCAATCACGCTGATTTCCAACACTTCTCCAAGCGTCCTTCCTGTCAGCTTCTGTAGTCTGATACAGCAGGTTCACTTCACCTCTGTCAAATACTACCAATCGTGCTGACTTACTTCTCAAGCTGTCTCCTCCCAGTTCCTCTGTGCTGTTCTTCCAGCTGCTCTTCTGTTATCAGACCCACTGCTTTCGATGAGCTCAGGTGCTGAGTAGCTTAGTAGAGGATCCAACACGCTGCCACCATGTAACGAAGTCAGAAGTCGGGACTTCTACTAACTCTGTAGGACTTGTAGCTCAGGCTGGACTTGGACGTAACTTTAACACACAGCAGCAACACAGACTCATGCAGAGACAGTACTTCTTGAGAAGGAGACTTGTTTATTACGCCGCACTTGCGTCTAACCAGAGATCTAACAATTCCACAGAAAACTACTAAATTTATAATGCCAAAACACAGAAGCTCCTCCTAATAAGTTCAAAGGCTAGTCTAATTGGCTAGCCATAGTCATATGACACAATAATTGCCATGGATTCGTCAGAGATACAAAATATTCAAATATAATTGTATAAGTTAAACATTAACATTACATTCTAGTAGAATCTCTTTGGCTTCTTTTGTCTTCTAAGTTGTATAATTAAAAGATTGCGATAACATCATTAAGCAGCTTGCAATTATCTAAGCTGATCATCAGATCACTTCTAAGAAATCATGAAACAATGCACCTTAATTAAAGGATTAAAATATTACCAGGTGTTTACCTTAAGAAGCTTTTGGGTTTTTAAGATAATCATAAGTTGCCAAAGTATTACTCATACACCTGGTACAATCAAACATTGATTAATATTTGTATAAACATTCACTGGCATTACCAATAATCCAACTTCATGACAGTCGGATATTGCAGATTGCTGCACAGTGAAATATTTTTCGTAACGGTGGACATATAATAGAGTCCTGAGTTTATTAGAGAATGCTACGGACTGGGATAGATTAGTAATTTCTAACCCGGATAGAGTTTTAATGTTAGCGCAGTTTGCTCCGAGCTGAGACTTTGATAATTTTGTACCTACACATAATGTGTCGGATATTGCAGATGGCTGCAAAGTGAATGACTTTTCGTATCTGTGGATTTTGATAGAGTCCTGAGTGTATTGGAGGATGCTGCAGACTGAGATAGAATGGTAATTTCGTAGTCGGCAATTTGCTCCGTGCTGAGACATTCTGACCGTTTCCTCGTACACATTGCGTATTGCATATTACAGATTGCTGCAAACTATTGACTTTACGTATCCATGGACTGTAGATAGAGTTTTGAGTTTATTGTGTATGCATAGGACTGAAACAGATTTGAAATTTGTTAATATTGTTAGAGTTTTAACGTAGTGCAGTTTGCTCCGAGCTGAGACAATTGATAATTTTGTACTATACATAGCGTGTCGGATATTGCAGATGGCTGCAAAGTGATTGACTTTTCATATATGTGGACTTTGATAGAGTCTTGAGTTTATTGGAGAATGCTACGAAATGAGATAGATTAGTCATGTCCTTGCCCGGACGGAGTTTTAACGTCAGTGCAGTTTGCTCCGAGCTGAGACTTTTGTACCTACACTTTACGTATTGGGTATTGTGAATGTGTAAAGTGAATGACTTTTCATATCCGTGGACTTTGACAGAGTCCTGAGTTTATTGGAGAATGCTACGGACTGAGATACATAGTAATTTCTCAGCCTTGACGGAATTTTAGTGTCAGTGCAGTTTGCTCTGAGCTGAGACATTGATAATTTTTGTACTACACATATATTTCAGATTGCTGCAAAGTGATTGACTTTTCATATCTGTGGACTTTGATAGAGTCCTGAGTGTATCTGGAGAATGCTACGAACTGAGATAGATCAGTAATTTCTCAGCCTTGACGGAGTTTAACGTCAGTGCAGTTTGCTCCGAGCTGAGACTTTACTAATTTTTGTACCTATACATAGTGTGTCGGATATTGCAGATAGCTGCAAAGTTAAAGATTTTTCTTAACGGTGCACATTAAATAGATTCCTGAGTTTATTAGAGAATGCTACGGACCGAGATATTTTAGGAATTTCCTAATCTGGACAGTTTTAACGTCAGTGCAGTTTGCTCCGAGCTGAGACTTTACTAATTTTTGTACCTACACATAGTGTGTCGGATATTGCAGATTGGTGCAAAGTGAATGACTTTTCGTATCTGTGGACTTTGATAGAGTCCTGAGTGTATTGGAGAATGCTACAGACTGAGATAGAATTGTAATATCGTAGCCTGGACGGAGTTTTAACGTTACTGCAATTTGCTCCGAGCTGAGACATTTTGACCGTTTCTCCATACACACTGCGTATTGCATATTGCAGATTGCTGCAAACTATTGACTTTTCGTATCCATGGACTGTAGATAGAGTTCTGAGTTTATTGTGGATGCAACAGACTGCGATAGATTTGAAATTTGTTTTCATTGTCGGAGTTTTAACCTTGGTGCAGTTTGCTCTGAGCTGAGACATTATTTCATTTTGTACTATACATAGCTTGTCAGATATTGCAGATGGCTGCAAAGTGATTGACTTTCATATCTGTGGACTTTGATAGAGTCCTGAGTGTATTGGAGAATGCTACGGCCTGAGATAGATCAGTAATTTCTCAGCCTTGACGGAGTTTAACGTCAGTGCAGTTTGCTCCGAGCTGAGACTTTAATAATTTTTGTACCTACACTTAACATGTTGGATATTGCAGATAGCTGCAAAGTGCTGACTTTTCTTATGTGTGGACTTTCATAGAGTCCTGAGTGTATTGGAGGATGCTGCAGACTGAAACGGATTGGTATTTTTTTAGCCTAGACGGGGTTTTAACGTTAGTGAAGCCTTACTCGGAGCCGAGTCATAGATTGTCGGATATTTGCAGATTGCAGCAAAGTGAAACTGAAGACAATAGATAGCCGTGAGCATATTGAAGAATGCTTGGAATTGAGATGATTTCGTCGTTTCTTAACAAAATAGGAGTTTAACGCTATAGTGCTGGTTACTCAGTTTTGAGACAATTAAATAATTTTGTTACACGCATAGCTGGTGCGGTCAGATAGTACAGATTGCTGCAAACTATTTTCGTGTCACAACTACACGCTACTGTAATCTTTTCAATTCATGGAGGGTATTCTTGTTGTAACTTTTTTATCTCATAATTCGACGAGCAGCATCGGAAAGTTGGTATCTATTTGCGTCACAATGTATGTTGTACAATGGAGAGAATGAAATGAAAGCCCTGAGGAGTTTTCTTTAATCTTCGAACACTTCCTTGACAAGTGTTCACAAAATAACTTCGGAAATGCGAAAGTGACCTCTATTCGCAAATACTGTTAACTTTTAGAAATCTCGTGATGTTTTCGTTGTAAATATTGCTTTCAGCTGGCGTTTCCTGTCTTGTCAAAATGTTAGTCTTTTCGTTTTATGTAAGCTTTGGAAACCACAAAATAATAATAATAATAACAAGCAGTATTGCTGAAGGCAATGAGTACTTGGGCCGTGATAGAGTAATTTTGAGGACAATATATACTACCATTTAAATATGGTCTTGAATTTCTCCTGTCAATTAGGCATTTGATTAACTGGTTATTAAACGAAGCAATGGCATGACAACGGCAAAATATGTCTAGCAACTTTTGTGGAGTTTGAGGCAGGGGTTCTTTATTTATAGTGGAAATTGCTTAAACTCCTTAAAAATTCAAATTACAGCAAATTTCTTTTGTTCTCGATGGTAGATGTCTAATATTTAGATGGGCATATTTAGATTTCTACCCTATAGTTATCCCTATATACCAAAAATCGGACATCCAGCTCTATTGGCTTGCTCAGAATTAGATATGCGCATAATTAATGAGGTACAATATGTGGTGTCATAAGGTGTCCCATCATACCAAATATGAAGGGAGTAGCACTTGTGGTTACTGAGTTGTGGACAAATATATATATTTGAGGTCAAAGGTCATTGAGGTCACGTCACATTTTGTCATAATAATTGTATTGCTAAGTTATTCCTATATACCAAAAATCAGACCTCTAGCTCTATTGGCTCGCTCAAAATAAGATATGCGCATAATTAATGAGGTACAATATATGTTGTCATAAGGTGTCCTATCATACCAAATATGAAGGGTGTAGCACTTGTGGTTACTGAGTTGTGGACAAATATGTATATTTGAGGTCAAAGGTCACCAAGGTCACGTGACGTTTTGTCAAACAAATTATATTGTTAACTTATCCCTATATACCAAAAATCAGACCTCTAGCTCTATTGGCTCGCTCAAAATTAGATATGCGCATAATTAATGGGGTACAATATGTGGCGTCATAAGGTGTCCCATCATACCAAATATGAAAGGTTTAGCACTTGTTATGGACAATAATGTATATTTGAGGTCAAAGGTCACCAAGGTCACATGATTTTTGTCAAAATGTCTGAGATATCTGCGTGAACCAATGGACTCACTGATGGACTCACGGACGGATATGACCCAATCTATAAGCCCCCTGGACTTTATCCGTGGGGACAAAAAACTGTGTCACTGCATCCTTTGGGCAATATGAATACGATGAGAAACTAAATTTTTATTTTTCTTGGCCTTATACATGGGAGTCTATGGAGAACTGCCTTATACATGGGAGTCTATGGAGGTGTAAACTAAAAAGTCCTCTAACACGGCCAAATTCGATCGCATTGTGAAACAAATCGACGTGCATCTGTATGGGGTTGGGTACTATTCTTGTGCAAAGTTTGAAAGAAATTGACCAGGGCATGTCTGAGATATCTGCGTGAACGTACGGACGGACGGACTGACATGACAAACCTATAACTCCCCCAGGACTTCGTCCGTGGGCACTAAAAACAACGCAACAGTTATTACAGCTACACCGGCGGTAGGTTCATATCCAGAGCCCCGTACGGTCTGCCGCCGTCGCTTGAAAACAATCTCATAAACCTGGCCATATGGGCAACTGTGTATGGGCAGCTGGATACTTGACTTCCCGGAGAAGGCGAGCTGTCACGTTCAAGCTCAGGATTATTTGTCGATCAAATTTCAGTAAATTTACCTTACCTAGATGAAATTTTGTCTATAGGCTGAAATTTCGCCGAAGTTTGACAAAATTGCATCGATTTTTCAGGTTCATATCCGACATTTTTGAGTTTTGAGTGCAGACAGAAATAAGTTTTGAGGCAATGGCTGCGACCCCATGTTGACCCCTAGCCCTGCGTACGATGCTATGTGCTACAGCTAACACACAGCATCGTACGCAGGGCTAGCGAGAGAGTTGCCGACATCGACGGTTATTTACGAGAAGTGAATAAAAGACTGTCATTTTTGGAAGCGATCGAGTAGCTGAGGTAGGCTGGGATACGACTTGGGCCCAAGAACGCTGAATTTCGGCAGTAATTTGGCTTTTTACGTCAAGTCCCAAAATGGATTTGAAGTCACCGACCCTACGTACGGGTCTTTGCAGGGCTGTGGTGAGCGGGGTGATTAGCTGTAGCGGAACACACAGCATCGTATGCAGGGCTAGTTGACCCCAAGTGAAAATGTGTTCGCGATCAAATCTTCCTATATTTTTTTCAGAATTTTCGACAAAATCATTGCTTCTTAAATCTTTTGTAAAATATAAAATACTAAAATAAAAATGCGATGTGCCATGTCTCCAGATTTCTAAAATATCGTTCGTTGACCGTTCGACGGAATACTCATTTCGCAAACTTGTGACGCAGTTGAAATTCAATACTGACCGCCAAATAATCTTAATGAGACGAGATCATTCTAGACATCCTCCAAATTATTCAACCATTCGCGTTAGAGTTCAGCTCGCTTAGAGTATCATAACATTCTTCGGCCTTCGTTTAGATCGACCCTAATCTCTCCCATTTAGGAAATAAATACACAAGCTACCTTGACAAAACTTCGTGCACCATCCAGGACCAAACGCACTACAAATCTGTCTTGACGTCATCATCTCCTTACATGGTAATCGGCATACCGTATTTTTTAGCAAAGGAGACACAGAATACGTCGGAGTATTCAGTTTCAAAACGTATTACATTGTGTGATGTTGTCAGCGATTAAACATGTTTCAAGTTTAAATGTTAAATTCTTGGTCTCGAGCCCTCTTGTTCGACCAAACTGAAATTACCCTCCCACTTTGGCTCGTCCAGTGGGTGTAGCAAGGGTCGTGCCATCGCCTAGGAAACGGAGGGTGCATTAATTGTTGCATTTCGATGCACATTTTGATTATATTCAGAAGATTTTGTGGCAAAAACTCACATAAAGAAGCATTAATATTCACATCTCACTTATTCAAGACTGGCTGAGAGCAGCACTTCCATTCAGTTAACATCATTACGCCATTTATTATGCCAAGAAAGATGAAGCCAAGACATTTTGCCCTCCCTGGTCTCAGCCAGAAATGGTTATCCTTACAGAGTTTTCCCCCATGGAATGAAAACAAATGTACTTGGGCTGTGGCCCAAGTACAATAATAATATAATAATAATATAATAATAATAATAATAATAATAATAATAACAAGGCAGTATTGCTGAAGGCAATGAGTATTGGGCCGTGATAGAGTAATTTTGAGGACAATATATACTACTATTCAAATATGGTCTTGAATTTCCTCCTGTCAATTAGGCATTTGATTAACTGGTTATTAAATGAAGCAATGGCATGACAACGGCAAAATATGTCTGGCAACTTTTTTGGAGTTTGAGGCAGGGGTTCTTTATTTATAGTGGAAATTGCTTAAACTCCTTAAATATTCAAATTACAGCAAATTTCTTTTGTTCTCGATGGTAGATGTCTAATATTTAGATGGGCATATTTAGATTTCTACCCTATTGTTATCCTATATACCAAAAATCGGACATCAAGCTCTATTGGCTTGCTCAGAATTAGATATGCGCATAATTAATGAGGTACAATATGTGGTGTCATAATTTTAGTTTTTAGTTTAGTTTATTCATTCATTTATTCATTTCCATAATTACAAGACTGTAATTACATCACAATCTATGATTGCAAGATACAAAGACTGCTATTCTTATGAGGTATAAAGACCTCACGTTATAAACTCTCACTGTGTATTACAAAAGTATATACAACAGTAAATATCTCAGTGTACAAATAAATAGAAACAAAAAAAACTTACATATAATTAAATTAGTCAATAAAGAAATGCTGCTACAAAAAAAGACACACGAGAATTATGAGGAATATATTCTCTTTTATGAAGGGGAATGAATGTGAATAGGAGCTAGAAAATAGCTAATGCAAAGCTAATGAGTGTCTAGCTCCTGGTGGGTGGTAGCTGAGAATTAAATAAACAAAAAAACTAAATTAAACGAGGACGGAGGGTATAATCAGAAAAAGACAACTAGTCGTGGTTTAAAATCCAAGATTTAAGAGTTTGTTTAAACTGGTGTCTATTGTTTATATTTTTTATAGTAGCTGGTAAACTGTTCCAAAATTTGGCTCCGTGGTAATAAGGTCATAAGGTGTCCCATCATACCAAATATGAAGGGTGTAGCACTTGTGGTTACTGAGTTGTGGACAAATATATATATTTGAGGTCAAAGGTCATTGAGGTCACGTGACATTTTGTCAAAATAATTGTATTGCTAAGTTATTCCTATATACCAAAAATCAGACCTCTAGCTCTATTGGCTCGCTCAAAATTAGATATGCGCATAATTAATGAGGTACAATATGTGGCGTCATAAGGTGTCCCATCATACCAAATATGAAAGGTTTAGCACTTGTGGTTACTGAGTTATGGACAATAATGTATATTTGAGGTCAAAGGTCACCAAGGTCACATGATATTTTGTCAAAATGTCTGAGATATCTGCGTGAACTGATGGACTCACTGATGGACTCACGGACGGATATGACCCAATCTATAAGCCCCCTGGACTTTATCCGTGGGGACAAAAAACTGTGTCACTGCATCCTTTAGGCAATATGAATACGATGAGAAACTAAATTTTTATTTTTCTTGGCCTTATACATGGGAGTCTATGGAGAACTGCTTTATACATGGGAGTCTATGGAGGTGTAAACTAAAAAGTCCTCTAACACGGCCAAATTCAATCGCATTGTGAAACAAATCGACGTGCATCTGTATGGGGTTGGGTACTATTCTTGTGCAAAGTTTGAAAGAAATTGACCAGGGCATGTCTGGGGTATCTGCGTGAACGGACGGACGGACGGACGGACTGACATGACCAAACCTATAACTCCCCCAGGACTTCGTCCGTGGCACTAAAAACAACGCAACAGTTATTACAGCTACACCGGCGGTAGGTTCATATCCAGAGCCCCGTACGGTCTGCCGCTGTCGCTTGAAACAATCTCATAAACCTGGCCATATGGGCAACTGAGTATGGGCAGCTGGATACTTGACTTCCCGGAGAAGGCGAGCTGTCACGTTCAAGCTCAGGATTATTTGTCGATCAAATTTCAGTAAATTTACCTTACCTAGATGAAATTTTGTCTATAGGCTAATATTTCGCCGAAGCTCGCGAAGTTTGACAAAATTGCATCGATTTGTCAGGTTCATATCCGACATTTTTAGTTTTGAGTGCAGACAGAAATAAGTTTTGAGGCAACATGGCTGCGACCCCATGTTGACCCCTAGCCCTGCGTACGATGCTATGTGCTACAGCTAACACACAGCATCGTACGCAGGGCTAGCGAGACATCGACGGTTATTTACGAGAAGTGAATAAAAGACTGTCATTTTTGGAAGCGATCGAGTAGCTGAGGTAGGCTGGGATACGACTTTGGCCAAGAACGCTGAATTTTGGCAGTAATTTGGCTTTTTACGTCAAGTCCCAAATGGATTTGAAGTCACCGACCCTACGTATGGGTCTTTGCAGGGCTGTGGTGAGCGGGGCGATTAGCTGTAGCGGAACACACAGCATCGTACGCAGGGCTAGTTGACCCCAAGTGAAAATGTGTTCGCGATCAAATCTTCCTGTATTTTTTTCAGAATTTTCGACAAAATCATTGCTTCCTTAATCTTTGTAAAGCCTAAAATACTAATGTAGCCTTCAGTAATTACAGTAATTTTGTATTGGAAAAACTTTGCTAATTTCATCTAAAAACACATGGATAGTGAACCAACTTTTTAGATGAAATTCAGAAATCAATTTCTGTGAACAAATGTCATTTTACTTCCTATTCAAGCAAAGTACATTTAAATACATTATCAAACATATATAAAATACAGATATAGCATGTTTTGTGGGGTAAATTGTCAATTATTTGCCTGATAGACTCCATGTACTAGTATTATGATTTGATATTTTTGGATGAAGCACTAAATCAGCTACATCTTGCCTTCTTATAGTTGCACAAACTATGGTGACCCTCCCTAAACTGTATGAAATACCATATCTCTTCAAAAATTCTTGCGTGATAAATTGCGACTGACCCTCCAAAAACACCAGCCCTCCCCTCTGTAATTTGTCCCTAACATAACAATTGAACCAATTGTTATGTAAATTGGCTGATACTGTTTTAGTTATTCCCCCGGGGAATATACCGCAGTGGTTTGGGGGGGAGGGTCAAGTTTTAGAATGTCGGACAAGGGGGAGGGTCACATTTTAGAAGGAGGATTGGGGGAAGGTCACATTTTATGGTACAGGTGTTCGCGAAATTCCCCCGGCCCACCCCCCCTGTAAATTATGAAGGCTACTAAAATAAAAATGCGATGTGCCATGTCTCCAGATTTCTAAAATATCGTTCGTTGACCGTTCGACGGAATACTCATTTCGCAAACTTGTGACGCAGTTGAAATTCAATACTGACCGCCAAATAATCTTAATGAGACGAGATCATTCTAGACATCCTCCAAATTATCCAACCATTCGCGTTAGAGTTCAGCTCGCTTAGAGTATCATAACATTCTTCGGCCTTCGTTTAGATCGACCCTAATCTCTCCCATTTAGGAAATAAATACACAAGCTACCTTGACAAAACTTCGTGCACCATCCAGGACCAAACGCACTACAAATCTGTCTTGACGTCATCATCTCCTTACATGGTAATCGGCATACCGTATTTTTTAGCAAAGGAGACACAGAATACGTCGAAGTATTCAGTTTCAAAACGTATTACATTGTGTGATGTTGTCAAAAAAAGGTAATGTTACTGCAGTGTTTAAATTACAAAACACAAAAAGTTCAAATCAGTTTATTTGGACTGGCTTTACCCAACATTTCATATTGTTTCTTATGCCAGATTTGACCACGTGCTTACTGGCGACCCCTTTACATGCAAATTTTGTGTCAAATGGTGTGTTCTCCTGGAAAAAACAACGTACGATTTCTATATGAAGGAGGCGAAATTTGCCCTCAAAACTCGAAACCACCCCTTTATGGGGTGTACCTAGCTATTTTGAACGAGCTTCTCGAATCTGCAGCTCTATTTCGAAATGATGGTCTGGTTTTCTCAGCTCAAGGATAAGTGTTCTCCATCGCTGTGGGCATTACTATTCTCAACTGGGGGTACAGTTTCCAGTCGTAATGTTTTTCATTGTGTCCGGGATATAAAACCTTTCCTTTTCACAATTTACTTTGATTAACACTAGTCCACATCTTGTCAGCGATTAAACATGTTTCAAGTTAAATGTTAAATTCTGGTCTCGAGCCCTCTTGTTCGACCAAACTGAAATTACCCTCCCACTTTGGCTCGTCCAGTGGGTGTAGCAAGGGTCGTGCCATCGCCTAGGAAACGGAGGGTGCATTAATTGTTGCATTTCGATGCACATTTTGATATATTCAGAAGATTTGTGGCAAAAAACTCAGATAGAGAAGCATTAATATTCACATCTCACTTATTCAAGACTGGCTGAGAGCAGCATTTCCATTCAGTTAACATCATTACGCCATTTATTATGCCAAGAAAGATGAAGCCAATACATTTTGCCCTCCCTGGTCTCAGCCAGAAATGGTTATACCTTGCAGAGTTTTTTTCCACGGAATGAAAACAAATGTACTTGGGCTGAGGCCCAAGTACAATAATAAATTCTTGAGAAACGCACTCCACAAACGTCTCAGTGAGTTGCATATAACAATTTAAAAAAATACAAAAAAGACAACTAAAAACTGAAAAAAAAAATTACAAGTACAATTTAGTAAAAAGTTGGGTTTTCAAACCACATTTAAAAGATAAAACGTTACTGGTGCAACGACTTTCTGAAGGCAGTGCATTCCACAACAAACGAGTACATACCGAAAAAGCTCTCCGACCTTAGGGACTGGTCAGTTTCTTCGTCCTGGGGGGGGCCGGTGGATCATTTTTTGCCGACGTCAAAAAGTGGCTGACCCCCCCCTATTCCAAATTTCAAAACAGGGTGAACCCCCCCCCTATTCCAAATTTCAAAAACAGGGTGACCCCCCCCCCGGCGCCGACATAGGTAAAACAAAAGGTGGACATAAATTATATATATATATATATATATATATATATATATATATATATATATATATATATATATATATATATATACGTATATATATTATATTTTACATTTTACATATATTTATATTTTAAATAGTCATTCTATGTTTTAATGAAATTGTTGACATGTCAGTTGTAAGATAGGAATTTCAAAGTGTCAATCTTAAAGTTTGAATACAGTACATTTTGAATGAGCTGTATTTTGAATGAGCTGTGAATGTATTTCACACTTTCTATGCTTAACCAGATGTCCTGAACTGTTGTACAGAAATGGATGCAATCATTAATATCAAAGAGGAAAAAGCAGTGAATCAAAAACTTTGATGGGTGTTAAGACTTGCCAACCATCCAATTAAATCTCCTGAGGAGCCATAGAGAGCTTTTTTAGCCAAATCTGATGTGTACAGTGTCTGAGAGGACCTTCTCTTGTAACTATTGAAACCATAAAAGCACAGCTAATAATGACAAAAACTGCCTTTTTTAACTGTTATTTTGTTCATAAAAAAGCATCTTTCTACAGAAAACCTGTGACACAAAGGAAAATAATTGCATCAATGAGAAGGAAAGATATCTTGTCATTTTTCTATCTCTAAAATAAGTCACTGTATCAAATATATATTGTGAAATATTTGTGCATGTTGCTTTCTCATACTGAATTCTCATAGAGAGAACAGAAAAGTATCAGGAATTTGTCATCCTGTTCATATGAAATGCAGATTTCATAATGGTACACTTTCACTTAGCAAACATCAAGATATCTCTGATTTATTAAAGTATTGCGCCCGAAGGGCGCTGAAAAATATGAAACATCCTGATATCTCTGATATATATGCCTTGTATATTAAAGTCATGCACCTGAAGGGCATGCTGAAAAATGTCTGATATATTAAAGTAATGAGCTTGAAGAGCACGCTGAAAAATATTGAACATACAGATATCTCTGATGTATGTATGCTTGATATGTTAAAGTTGGGCGTGCTGAAAAATATGACTGATTATTAAAGTTACGCGCCCGAAGGGCGCGCCAAAAAATACAACTGAATGATGAAATTTGTGGCTGACACTAGCATTTTAGGCAATGATGAGCCTGTTTCAAAATTCAAAAACACACTGACCCCCCCTATTGGGCATTTCAAAAACATGGTGACCCCCCTATCACCAAAGTCAAAAACAGGATGACCCCCCCCCCCCCATGAATCCACCGGCCCCCTTCCAGGCTGAAGAAAACTGACCAGTCCCTTATACTCTTACAGAGTTTTCTCCCACGGAATGAAAAAAAATTGTACTGGGCTGAGGCAAAGTACCATAATACAGGAAATCAGTACGGAAGAATTCTTCTGCCTTTTGACCGTAACGTACAGCTTTTAAAAATATCACTGATTAGGTATTTAGTTGTAGGAAAATAAATAAATGCCTTCAGGGGAAAGTTTTCTATTTGGCGACAGGGTTTTCCTCAGCTTCCTAAAGGGTTGGTAAAGTAAAACAGAATTACAGTCAACTCGCACTTTTTCCAACCGCCCAGAACCAACTCGCCCGATTAAAACTCGCTCGATACCAACTCGCCCGA
Source organism: Ptychodera flava (assembly GCF_041260155.1). Classification (NCBI taxonomy): domain Eukaryota; kingdom Metazoa; phylum Hemichordata; class Enteropneusta; family Ptychoderidae; genus Ptychodera; species Ptychodera flava. The sequence continues at coordinate 21,985,735 of NC_091941.1, forward strand.
TTCCAACTCGCCTGATACCAACTCGCCCGTTGTTTTGAGATAGGATGTTGTAGATTCCATGTACGCTAACCGAATGGCCCGAGGCCAGCTATTTCATGTCATGCCAGGCCAGTAACTCGTGAAAGACGGTCCTGCTGTTCTTAAAGAAGAGCAGTAAACTATCCCTATACGTAAAGAAGCCAACGAAATTTTTCTTTCAAGAGTTTGCAAAACGTGAAATTCGCAAATAAAAAGTATTCCGTGTTGGCACAGATTTCAAGCTGCACCTGTGGTTCTCTATGTTAGAAATATTTATTGTTAGAAATAAAACGTTTTATGCGTACCAGTGCTGCGAAAACGAGCCACTGCCACTCTTGACATGTTCTTCCACTCCAATGACCAAGCTACCCGAGTGGCAAGGGCTACGGATTCGCAGCAAGCGTACCCGTAGCTCTGCATGGCATGGCTTTTTGTTTACCGGCGTTATACGGCCTCCGTATAACGCCGGTAAACACACAGCCCTGCCATGCAGAGCTAGCGTAACAGGCACAGTTGCGAGTGGAGTGATACGTACCGGCCGCCGCGTACTATGCATAGTTTCTATGCATAGCACGCAGCAGCCGGTACGTATCACTCCACTCGCAACTGTGGTAGCCTACCAGGTACTCATAAAATTGCAAAATAATATCGGGCGAGTTGGTGTCGGCCGAGTTGGCATCGGGCGAGTTGGAATCGGGCGAGTGGTTATCGGGCGAGTTGGTCCTGGGCGGATTGGAAAAAGTGGCGAGTTGACTGGTACCCCGTTAAAACAAGGTTCTTTTACAAGGCCAGGTAAAAAGCGAAAAAAATCTTGTAGATTATATTGGCAAGTCTACTTAGCATGCGCAATGAACTATGCAAATTGTCGACTGCTCCGTCACAGAACGGAGATAAGGGGAGAACCATTTGATTTCTTGGGGGGGTATGGAGGAAGAGGGTATGGGAGCAAATTTTTTTTTCCTGTCAGAGTGACAGCAATTTTTTTTTTTCTACTGTCAGACCTGCATCAATTTTTTTTTCAAATGGAGTAGCAGTGCAAATTTTTTTTTTGTCATAAGTTTGTAATGCGTTGTATATAAGGGAGCCGTCATTATTATTACGGCCTGAAACTCCGAAATTTCAATTGACCCCCCCCTTCGCCAACCATGATGAATTTGAGTAACCTCCCTCTCTAACTCTGAAATTTTGACTGATCCCCCACTTAGAAAAGTTAAATACCAATACATGTAATTGTAAAATTTACAAAATACAGCAACAGTAAAGACCTTTCAAATCCTGATGTACCCTGCTAGACTATCATCAGTTATCTCATGATGGTTCAAAAAAGGTGAACACATCAAAATGAAATTCAAAGTCACAATAAAATAAAGATATAAAAGATCACGCAGTATCTAATCATATAGTATATTGTTTAATTTGGATGGATATTATGACAGGGTTTTCACTAGGATATCTGACCGGGCAGAATTTGAAAGTACAGGGGGAGAACATGAGAGAGGCTTAGGGGAAAGTGTCACAGGGGCTTTCCCCTATCTTGCATGGAATTTTTAAGATATTGATGTGTGCAATGGTGCAGTCTGGTGCAATCTGAGAGGTGTTTTTAATTTTTTTACTAAGTGAAACTGTAGAATACCCATCAAGGGGGAGAGCACAGAGGGGGGTTCCCCCTCTCGTATTGGAAATTTTGAGAAATTGATGTGTTTAATGGTGCAATCTGAGAGGAGTTTCAGTTTATTTTGCACTCGGTAAAACTGTTTGAAAATGACATTGAACACTGATATTTTTTACATTTTTTGCATGATCAGTTTTTGAGTCACAATATTCAACAACCAAACAATGACAATACAATTGTGAAAAACAGTTCTGTTTGCCAGAGACTGAAGACAAATGAATATACAGGAACGGAAAATCTGTGACCTTCTTGTGTCATTTCTCCAGTTGCCAGCTTCTAATGAAAAGCCTGAATATGGTATGTTTGCGATCCGGTGTTTGTGGTCAGAAAAACAAGGCTCACACATTGTATTTCATTATATTTGTTGTTCCTCAATTTTTCATTGTCAAGGTACATCTTTCTAACAAATTTATATTGAGAAAATAATATATTGGTTTTAACACTAGTTTATTGACTCCTGTCTTGTGTTTTAAATTTTCACAATTTACAGAAGTCAAATAGTCCCCTTTAGATAGTGCCTATGCCATTGAGATATTGCAACAGAAATCCTGAAATATGATTTCTTGGGTCAGAAATGGAAGGAAAACATTGAGTGTACTGAGGTGTAAAGTAGACCTATGTAGTGCATGCTTATATCATAAGTGCTGGGAAAAGAAACATAAGAATTGCTTGTGGTAAAACATTTGCGCCGCCTATGGCGGCGCGCCGGCAAAGAATACATGAGAATAAGGTTCCAAATTTTGCTTATTTCTGGTGCATTGTGACAATTTTTTTTTCTCTTCTGTCTGTTATGACAATTTTTTTTCTCAGGCCATGACAGGATCAATTTTTTTTTCTTCTCTCTCACCTGGTGACAATTTTTTTTTCTCAAAATCCTCCATACCCCCCCCAGAAATCAAATGGTTCTCCCTAATGTCTGAGCTCGGAGGGAGGTCAGCGGATACTTCTGCAGAGATCGCAGCGACGATCAACAAGGCGACATGGAGGACACCCTATCAAATAGGCAGTACGACAAACTCGACCAGGCGTTCTCACCTGGAATGAAGACCAATGATGTTAAAGACCTGTATGACAGATGGAGTGATACATACGACAAGGTAGATCATTTTAACGCTCGCGCTCGGGATTGTCAGCTGCCTGAGATTGCGCCGGGTCGCCGTTGCCTCTGTATCATCGTGACTTAACACACACAGTCGCTTGTTTGCGCAAGTTGTGTTCAGATACACCGCAAACGCCCTTCGGACGTAGAAAAAATCCACGTCAGTGGGGCGTTCGACGTGTATGTAATCACAAGTGGCTCCGCTTGTAGATAGCTACACGGCGATGGTCCCTGTAACAGCATATTAAAGGGGAGGGGCTTTTATAAGCTGTTATATACAGCATCCAAAAGCACCTATCGACAAGTAACTGCTATAGTTTTTATGCTGTGAGTTTATGCTACTTTCCGACTATCCTGAGGATGGTCTGCGTATGAGAACGTCGGAACGTACAATAAAACTCACAACATAAACTCTACACTACTGAACTACCCAGCTCACAGCACGCCTATGGTGCTCTCTCTCTCTCTCTCTCTCTCTCTCTCTCTCTCTCTCTGAGCATGCGAAAACGCACATTTTTTCTGGCTTAGAAGTACAGAATGATTCTTCGTTGCATTGTTTTCAGTTTGCTTTTAACCCTACAGGTTCGTACGCATGGCCGCAGGCGCTTTAGACATAGCACATTACACACGACCATCCCAATGGATTGTGGGCGAGGTGCAAAGTCCCATTCAAAGGGCCGGTAAAGTAGAAACCAATCGCATTCCGGGCCTGTGTGTACTCAGGTCATTCACTTCGTAAGACTTTGAAATAGATATGACTTGTGCAAGGCTTTTTGGTTGAAAAGTAGCGTCGCGAAAGATGACGTTCAAGTACTCATCAGCTCTGAAATTGGAAGTTTGAGGATCCTTCCACGAGACCGGCCGTGAAATGGCGTGTCTGTACTGTACCACTGTGCAAGAATATCTAGAAACATCTAGGCCACACCTTTCTAATTGACATCGTATTCTTTCTGAATAATGCGTTAATCTCTCGTTTTTGTCGGAACTTTTTCGCAACGATAAATGGATGTAAATTTCAGATTTTCGGGAGTTTGACCATGTTGATGCAAATTAACGTACCAGAGAATGTGCAGCCCTGCGGCGACCGTCGGGTAAGGGGCGGCCCAGTTATCGTTTGAAACAAGGTCATTTTGTAGGTCATGGCCGCAGTCTCTTGAAGCCTTCGTGACCCTAAGTGACCCATTTCAACAACAATTACAACAGCAATAATAACAGCGTCTTTCCGACTTCATTAGTAATGAATACCATTGAATACCGTAAATAGGCCCCTAGTCTGTCCGCACTGCATGGGTACTACTAGTAGTACAACATTGTAATGTCTGAGGGCGATGTATCATTAACGTAATTTCTGAAATCAAATGTGTACTTTCATTGTGAGACACGCTATATTATGTCTTTATACAGTCGTTTTTCGTGTCAAGAAAGTTTTCCCCCATGGCTTACACGAACCATCTAACGTGAATTACAGTTCTTGATTCTAGAATGATAGCGGCAAACCTTTGACCTTCACGATGATCTTTAAAGTGATGTCCAGATTTCAAACAATGCATTTCGCCTATCAATGACTTTTTTGCAGGATCTACAGGATATCTACTTCACGCCAAAGCATGCCGCTAGGTCTCTCTCAGAATCTGTCACGGATAAAGGCGCACGGATTTTGGACTGTGGATGTGGAACTGGGTTGGTTGGAGAAGAGGTAGGAAGACTATCCCCAATATTGTACTCTTATAAAGTTGGAGGAGCATAGTGACATATGATAGAGTAAACTGGTCTTTATAGACATACACACTCACACAGCAAATGTACCGCAAATACAATGACGCAAAAAGAAACCCGTATTAAGTACGACGAGCAAGAGATGTTGTCTGGTTACTCACAAAATGTTGCAACAGGCAGTCCCCACGTGTGATAAGCCACCGTTTGCCTGATATTATGCGCTACACTATAAAAATTATCAGAGCGTTATATCAGTTTGTCAACACGACGCCAGTCTTTTATAGTAAAAGGTTGTAGCTCGGGACTGCCGTAGCTCGGGCGATCGTCACAGAATCAACCTGTCGGGCTCTGCTGGCGGGCCATTTAGGTTGCATCAGTGTGATTAGATAGTCAAGAATTACGCTTTAGGTATGGTCTGCAACTTTTGCACAAACTTTTCTCAAGGAAACTTTCGACTGTTTTCTTTCAAAAGCAAGAATTAAAATCAGGGGTCAGAGTGCAAATTTTGGTACTTTGGAAATTGAAATTGCCGCCATCCCTGTTAACTCTATGGGGAAAACTTAAGTTTTCTACGAAAATTAAGACGCTGAAAACTTTATTTGCTATAGGTTCAAAATGAACCCACACAAGTGATAGGCCAGAATTTATTCTAAAATTTAAGTGTCCAAATGTCTTTCCCAAAGACGCATTTGATAGAGAGGTGCGAGATCGTAGGTAGTCAATACTTTTTATTCAGAATACGACATTAAGAGAGGACAAAGGGTCAAGTCGCAACTTTATACAATTGTCTGACAGGAAACAGTTTTCTTAAAGGTCGTAGAGGTGAAGCAGTAGCTATTGAAACGCAGCCGAGGCTCACAAAGACATCCAAATCAACTATTGCCGATGATATCAGAAAGCATAGTTAAGCAATGCCGACACTGACATCAATAAAATTTTCGACATCGGCATAGCATTAATAGGCAGTATTGTAACCCAGTATAGCGCAGGTGACTGCACAAAACTGATTAGTTAGGACGCTAGCTCGCCTCAGCTCTTTTGTTTTGAAGAAATGTGCATGAACCAACGCCCTCCCCCGGCCCTATTTAAATACGTTAACAGATTCTGTGTTATTATCCCCTGTTCTATCAACATATTTGCAGCTTCAGAAACTTGGCTACCATAACATTGACGGGGTGGATTTGTCGGAAAAGAGCCTCGAAATCGCACGGAAGAAGGCGGTTTACAAGAATCTGATCTGTGCAGCGCTTGGACCCCATCCTCTGGAAGGCGCTAGCGAAGGTAACAACGGTGCTTTTGTAATTTTCCTCCACAGAAAGGAACTGCTACGCACCTGTCGATCGCCGTACGTTTGTCTAAGTGACAGTCAAAATATGGTGAAATGATAGCATTCAAACCTGAGATAGATAGATAAATAGATAGATAGATAAATAAATAAATAGATAGAAAGATAGATCGTCGCTTTAAAAATGGTCTCTATGATGGTCTGCGTCAAAAATCTCCGGTTTCTGCAAATTTATACACTTTATAATACTGAAATTAACTTTGTTATTATTATTATTATTGATACGATGATCATGATAGAATGATTGTGACGATGACGAAGATATCGATGACGACGATTCATTAAACAAAATCGCTGCTGATCTACCTACGGCTTTTCTGCGAAGCCAAGATTAGACATGATGACATTTAAAAAAATGTATTTGTGTGTGTACTGTATGCTTGCATGAATGTGCATGTCTCTGCTTGAATAGGACTTGCTTTCAGTAAAGGGGACTCACTCTTGGTTGAAAAGAGGGTCATCTCTTTGTAGAAATGGTAGACTGTCGATTGTCCTTTGTGCCATTTTCGTCGCTGCAGTAACACAGTATCGGCTGAATGGTTTGCCTCGCTATGAATGATTCTTGACATTAAGGTATGACGTCGAGAAAAGGGCAGTGGCCGAAAAAGGAATTTGCGTAGAGTTCATAAGTGCAAGTGAGGTCATAGAGTCTGTCGTCATGTTTTGAGTTTGAGAACAGCATCTGTTAAACACTCGCTGTATCGACGAAATTTATGCGTTTACTTCAGACAAATTTCGAAATTTCCCTCGCTGATTTTGTTTGAACGTTCTCTCAGCTTCAGTCAGACAAAACACTACGCAAGATCGCGCCGGTTCGATCGCGCGTTCCGCTATCTCACTTCGACGTCAGTTGTTTTAGCCCGCACTAGAGCCGATGTACGAAGACATCTTTTCCAGCAACATAGCCATCAATAACTTGTCTCTGAAATTCTTTGCAGCGCGAATATCCAAGTTCTCCAAAGCTTCGATGTCATCAAACTGCTTCGCCGTAGCCTAACCATGTTGCGTTAGTTACTACTAGTACTATACATCTGTGCTCTCCTGTATTTTCCCAATTGTTAGTAAATTTACGAAATGGGTTATTAGTAAGCACAAATTATGTAATACTGACACCCCCGGTCCCATTTTCAACAAGCATTTCTAGTACTCAATGTCATTGAATGGTTTTAAAGGGATAAAAATGATAAATTTATTTATGATCGAAAATTTGGGGACATTAGATAGACAAAAGCAAATGATAAATTCCTTTTTTACTTTTTTTACATCAAAGTATGCTTTTCATTTGCACTGAACACTCACATTTTGATACGCATTTTCCAAAGATCCATTCCATCACAGTACATCGTGTCATGAATGCTTGCAACGTTTACATTTTTTCCTAATTGATGAATTTTATTACGCAACATAACACTTATAAGTATATTATAACATAAAAAATAACTTTCTTTGTGAAGAAGTCAGTGGTTGATCATTATATATATTAAGTGGTCATTAATATTATCAGTACTTGCACAGCTTTTAGATGCTAAAAATTCTATATTCTGTTTTTTGATACTAGTCAGTCGGAAAGCTCTGTGGCCTTGAAACTACGCATGTCATTCATAGATCGTGCCTCGATATAGCTGCAGTCATGATTATGCCGTGTCCAGCCAATCATTGAACAGAACATTTGGCACTCAAAAAATACCTGTTCTTCACGGCGATTTTTCACAAATTTTGTTTCCGTTATAACTGCAAATTAAATGCGTAAGTACGAAGCTGCAATTGGTGATCCTGCTAATGTTTTCTGTCGAGAGACAAGCAGTTATATTTTCAAAACGCTGCGGACGATCGTCATTTTGTGTTCTGCCGGGATGAACTTCCGTTGTGTGACTGAGCACAGCATTGTCCCTGGACCATCAAAGAAAACTATCAGCATTCATAACATTTGCTGAGACAGCTTCTTGTAAAATATTTTGAAGGAAACCCATTGAAATTGGCAAATTCACTGAAAAATTCAATCGGCTGCTGTCAAACGACAAATCTATGATCGACCAACTAAGACTTCCGTCTAATCTTAAACTTATGCAATGGAATCTCGCTTTTACCTCTATGCACTGACAAAAACCTAGCGAAACTTCGTTCGATCACGGTCCGAACAGTAGTTCGACTGTCTTTGATCTCTTCTCTGCGGTTTCCGTCTTTCCTATTTTTTCGGAAAGTTGACAGTATGTGAGTGTTTGGGTGTCTCGAAACTATCGTATAGTGCACCTGTATCAACGTATACGACCCGGGGGATCTTGAAACCTTTTCGCGCATGTTGAGCTCTGGTCAAAGTTCAAAGCTATCACCTGACAGTTGCATGACCAAGAAATTGGCTGTCGATCTTCGGCCGACGACAGGGGTAGTATAGTTTTTGCACAGACTGACGGTTTCTGAAAGACGAGATATGACAGAGTATTTCCCCGGAGTTTATAATCTTAAACAAAAATTATTATCGCTCAAAATTAACAAAAAACGTTCGTATATCTCCGATCGTGCCTTCATTATTTTTCGTAAATTTCCTTTTTTGTCGTAATCCACGAACGTTACGAGCGAGGGCACAGTTTATGTGTTTCCAGGCTAGCTGGCCATGACCACAGGGGCTTGCTGCAAGCACCCTTTGGCCATGACTAGCTGAACTGCGACCTGCTTTTACCTGCCAATCATTTCCTCTGCGTAGTCTGGTTCCGTGACCCCTTTCTACGGCTGGCCGCGCTGGGCGCTGCGAACGAAAATAGGGTCAGGTATGGGCTAATAATGTTTCAGTCAGAATTTTGACTACATATTAATGAGCACAATCACCTGACAAGATAGTGCGATCAGCACATCTGTACAACGGTAAGCTCGGAAATTAGATGACGAAACATCGAACGTTGAACTTGTGTGCACGGCTTCACTGTTAAGTCTCCGACTCTGTTCAGAGCGTTGGATGACCGTTTTTGTGTATACGAACATCTGAAAAATCTTTGATCGTGATTTCTCTTTCCCTCTGTCAACTGTTCTTTCGATCAAAACGTAGCAGGAAAATAACCTTGGTCTCACATTAACGTTATATTTTTTTACTTTCGGTAATTTCATCGCTCCGAAGATTCATATGATGCAATCGTCAGCAGTGGATGTTTTGTCAGCGAGGGACATTTGAATGATTCTGTTCTCAAAGAGTGGACGAGAATTGTAAAACCAGGTATGGTATATTTGAAAAACATCTCAGATCTCAGGGTGTTTTTTCCAATGTAGCCGAACCGAATTCATGTATTTTATTCTTTTTTTACAAAATTCAACCTCGGTCGATTCGTTCTGAATTATTCCACGATATTCTGTGGGCATCACAGCTTATGAGTATCGAGTAGAGCTTTAAAATGTAATTGCCAAACAAAATGCATCGTTTTGAAAGAGGGGTCTCCATCTCGGGGAGCATGTCCATGATGAACATAAGTTCAAATGAACCCCACTTTATTATTTTCGTAGTATATTGATGATATTACCTGGGGCCATTTCCACAAGCAATATTAAGTCACAAATGCTGGTTATTTTCGACCCTTTTCCCGTAACAAAATCAGGCTATGAATTTGATGCTTAAATTCGCCGGCTGTTGTTTTATTATAGGACTGGAAAATCGAAGTTTCACAGAAGCTTCATACATGAAGTGACATTCCCTCCTCCTCCTCCTCCTCCTCCAGTTGCCAAATGAAGGTTGACGCCTTCAGCATCCTTTCATTTCCATGTCGTCCCCTACAGATTCATCTAATTTCTCTTTACTCCAAACAGGGGGCTACATTGTCATAACGGTGAACGCTAGATACGTCGGTCTTGTCGAAGGCGACACATACAAAACGTTCATTTCAGAGAAGAGGGTGGACTTGGTCAGGAAACAGCATATGGACCGTTTTACATGGGACCACACCGCTCAGGAATACATCAGCGGTTTCGTGTACACTCTGAAAGTGTTGACGTAGATACCTATTCATATGTGTATCTGTTGACAGAATGGTTACTAAAACCAAAAGTTCAATTTTGAACAAAAACAAAACAGTACCGCTTGTCCAAATGCTAAAAACAGGCAAAGAAAATGCAAGTTGATTTTCACAGACAGTTTCATTTTCTTCTCTATGCGACCGCTTTTATGATAAAAAAGGTGGTCGAACCAAGTGCCTCTTTATTGCTTCTTATGTCCCTAGATTGTGTTTTTCACTTTCTCTACGACTGTTATAACTTCATAAGTTCTTCGGCTAAATCATATACGTATACGGTAACAGGGTAAATTCAGGGAAGAATCCAAACCTAATAAGTTTTTATTTGGCGCTTTGTTCTCCAAATCATCTCTTATCAAATTTACATAATCACTGATTTTAGAAATTTTAGAATAGTGGGATTTTGTATGACAGCACCCGACGTTCGATTGTAGTAAAAGTAAGGAGAATTATTGATCTCTGGGTGTATGGGTGGCAATTAACTGTTGATCGAATTAGGTACTTACTTGTATACTTACTGAACTTTTGCGTATCGCATCCGTTTGTCCATGCAGTATAGGGCACAGTACCTATTCAGGTTTTTCGTTTTTCAACACTGAAGTGATAGTCTAAGTACGCTGTGCAGCTTAGAAGCTCGGAAATTTTAGCGACCGATATCATCGACGTTCGCTTGTATATTTTGTGACGAATGATTTTCTTTTTTATGCAAATAACACCGCGCGCTCTCTCTCATGCAGACGACGATGCCATGCACGCTTCGCGCTCAATGTACATGAAAGTTTGCTGTCGTCTGCTTCCCGCCTCTTAAGAAATACATAGATATGTGCGCTTGCGACCTCGAATTGTGAACTTCCGTATGAGAGCGAACAGCACAAAGGTTGTAATCGGCAGCTTTTCTTTACCCTTGTAGCCTGGGCCTCCAATAATGCCCAGTAGCACAGAGACGGTTTGTAAATTATCGCTTCAGAACTCACCATCTTGAGGAAGGCGTTGATGCGGATAGCAGTGTAGATTGCGTGGAAGAAAAGGGCGTCCCTAGGCTGTCAAATAAGTTATCCGTCTGATGCGAAAGAACCCAGTGGCGACGCACATAGTCGGAACGCCCCAAATCGAACTTCTCTACGTGGGGGGTATGGAACGAAAAAATTCAAATTTATATCGCCGCATTCTGCAATTGAAACCATGGAGATTTTTCGCCTAGGGTCTGTCTACCCGTGTTCCGTGTGCCGTAAAAACTAAATACTATGGAAGATATCAAGGTAACCTATGGGGTGGAACAGACGTTTGACACAAAATTGTCCATTTTCTGAAAAAAATATGGTGAAAAACAAAGTCGTCGCGTGCGTTCCTACCCTCAAAATTACTCACACCGCCCTAAATTTTAGCGTTTTACTCCGTCACCTTGTCGTCCCCAAGTTAGATTTGGCCAGTGATCGATAGCGCAGATACTAAGTTTTGAGACTACGTATTCGGTTTTTGTATTAAAGCCGTGAGACGGAAATGTTAACTTAAAATGTGCCCAAAACACCATCGACCATGACCTAGCGAGTAAATAAAGCCGCCCTCTACCGATTACCTTTGCCATCTCTGTCGTTTTTTTAGAATTTCATTTTTCATCATCATTGCCTTTTTGTTCAGAAATCATGCTTCGTATCCATTTTGTAACTTGTTATAAATGATTTTTTCTTTTCTGTTAACAAAGTAAGCCTACGTCTGATCATTGTAACACAACCTACATCCTTTTTTTTAGGAAAAAGGTGTTTTGTTTTAAGGCACATTAGCTGTATTTTAGGATGATTTTTAAATATGATTTCCAATCAAAAGTGACTAAAGCCAAAGTTCTTCCCAAAATGTGATAAAAAAGTTTCCAAATTTGGTGAAGAATGTACAACTTAGATTTTTAACAATACAATAATTTTTGGCTTCCAAATATGGATTCGAGTAATGACAGGGAATGCAAAAGCTATCTTTGAAAATCAGATAATATATTTTGGTGAGCATTGCAAAGTGCATGTGTAGAAAAGATAAGCTTACAGCTAATGGGGCTTTACTGTATATTTCAGGTATTATTTGCTCTTATGTCTAGGCGCACATCCAGACATATATTGCCTTCAAAAATGATTGCAAGACTGCTGAGACTTTGGTTTAGTCATCTTGGTATTCATTTCAGATAGAATAAAATATTTCTGTGCCATGCATTTTGTAATTTATCGAAGTGTACTACACCCAGACAATTTTTGAAACACATACAACACTTATTCCAAGCTTCCATATTGCCACAACTAAATAAAATTGCCGGACAGTCAGGAATATTGTTAAGGTCAACATTTTATTGCAAAATTAAATTAAAAAATCAAAACATTCTTCTTGCACTTTCTGTGTCAGTTCTTTCACTGTATAGATGTTCCGTGATCTGCAAGTAGAAAACAAATGTAATGACAATACATTAAATGGGAATTATAAATAACATTTTAAGGTATGTATCCAATTTAAAAAAATACACCTTGGGCCTTCTTAATGTACATGCATTGATCACATAGAGCTCTCACATCATAAGCTGTTCCAACACCTAGTCATTTACTCTGGGGCTGAAGGAATCGCGATTATATCTTATTTTTTTCAGATCCCCCCTCAATACCATAAATAATTTTCAAATGCCCCCTTCTATATGATCAAAATTTTTCAAGTCCCCCAAACTATCACAATCCCACATATTTGTAAAGGATGTGTATGCAGAAAAAATCACGTATTGCGGCGTTCCGCTCACAGGTGTTCAACACTACCTGTTATTAGCACTTTGTAAAGTCATATTCCTGAGACAAGTTCTTAAATTGATTCATCTTAAAGGCATCAGTGAACTTTTTGGATTTATCGGTCTAAGCCATCTTGAGTTCATCCAACTCTGTCCAGGTCAATTGTTGCTGCCAAAGAGCACAAAAAAATGACGATCATCAGAGAGTAGGCAAATTGTGAATTCTGGCTCATTGCCATGTTGTCAAAAACTGAGCACAGTGACTTACCAAAAATTTGTTTCAAAAGTCCAACACATATATGAATTAGATGCTACTAGAAATATACAATACTGGATGGCTAAAAAGTTCCATCAAATAAATGTTTTAATCTCTGAAATTTTGGGTGTAATAATGGCAAATTTGGTTTAAAAAATAAATAATGCCATTTAGTCACATATTTTTTTCATTTAGTCCTCACTGTTCAAAGTTTTACTTTTGTATTATTTTATGACAAGAATATGAAAATATAGAAAATCAAGCATGGTGACCCCATCTTTTTCTTTAATATTTGATTTATTCTCATATGCCACAATTCAAAAATTCACGATAACTTTTCAAGTCTCCTGGTCTTCCATATGTTGCTCCCTGGCCTGTATGTTTCACTGTCATGATCGTCATTTGACCCAAACTCTTCTTCAACTACCGTGTACATCAGAGTCAGAGCTATCTCTGCACTGCTCAGGTATGCAGTAACAGTGACACTACAGTAGCAGGGCAGAATCTGATAGTGATACTTTGATAATTTTGACAATATTTCTTGTTCTACTCCCTACAGCATCTTGAACTGTCCAATATTCAGCTTGCTATCACAGCCTGTGTATGTGTACCATGCATTTGTATCACTGACTGTCAGTCTGAACTCTAATTAAATTGTCACCAAATACATATTTGTATATACAGGTTTTGTCGACAAACTGAATATTGTGTGTTTGAGCATGCTGTAGGGAGACAGCAAGAAACTGTAGTTGATATATTACATAGAAATATTGCAGAAATCATCAACATTTGTAGCTTCTGCCCTGTGTAACTAGGCTCATTTGGCTTTTTACGACAAATCACACATGTTTAGATTTGTTCAAAATAAAAGTCATGAAATGTAACAAAAATGGTTCTAGATTTTGTTAAATTATTACTAACATTACAACAATTCGATGACATAAAAATTGTATTCATTTTTCATTGAATTACCTACAAAAACTTTGAATTGGAAAATGTAAAACATAAAAGGGAACCAAAAAATTTTCAAGTTCCCCTACAGGTGGAGCAAAATTTTCAAGGCCCCCTCACCAAAAAATTTCGAATCCCCCCTGAATTCCTCCAGCCCCCTTAACCGTTTTTTGTGAACGCTGCCTTACGAGTTTTATGCATGTACATATTATTGACACAAGTATTTTTATCCTACACATAAACAGTGCTTTTTATATTTTAGAATGCAGCTTTTAGCATATCAAACAGAGAGCTTGTCATCAGATCTGTGTATATATTTTTTTGATGAAAAGGGAAGAAATATTATTTCTCTACACAGAATGTTGTGATGGAAACTAATGAAACTGTCAGATACGGAGGAAGATTTTTCGCTCATCCCAAAGAGATGTTCTGCAAAATAACAGTTCCGTTAAACCCTGCAATATTATTTTAGTTGCAACCGATTACCGGGCATGTTGTACGGCCTCCTTGGCTCACTTCCGGTTTGTACATAGCTGAAAATAAATCGCTCTCAGAATGCCATCCGATCTTCCCCAAGTCCGATTTTGCTCCAGCACATTAAATGATGAGTAAGGATAATAAATTTACCAAAACTTTACAAATTAAACCCATGAGACGGAAATGTTAACTTCTCAAACGACGGTATTAATTTCGCAAGTTTCTGCCAGATATGTCACAACCCACCCACAATTGACATTGAAAGTTTTTGCCGTATTTCCGAAAAAAAATGTCAAATATTTGGGGAAAAGCCATCAAAACAACTGTCGGACCATCAATCTACTAGAACCAACGCACTTAAAACATATTTATCTAATTTAACGGTAAAAATTTAATGAAATTTGGAGAGCTCAGCTTACCTGATGTGTCGCCCTGTCAGTCAGCTTCGACTCGGTGGCGCCCGTCGTCTCGCCTTAGCGACGACAGAATCTGGAATAGACACGCCTAGCAACAACGGAAAAATCGCCTATGTGCGTCCGCACTGGTAAGAGTAGTCTGGCGTTCTTCCCTGTTGGAACACGCACGCGCCCTTCTGGCAGCGCGTGCTCACAACTGCACAGCCTTCGAATGCAGGCCCATCACGGCGCGCACAAAACAAGGCACAGCGACTGTGGAGAGTCTATAGTAAGAGATGTAGTGCAATGTCGGCGGCTTTTTACCGCAAAGCGTGAATTTCAATACCTAGATAAGTACTCATATTTTAGCAACACGGTACTCAGTAACTCATATTTAGTTTTAAGTAATTACATAACTGTTAGGGCATGCTAGTGAGGACGAAAAACGACTCAGAAATCAAACCTGAAACACAGTACAAGTGTTGAGGAAGTACACGTGAAAACTCCATCAGTGTTGGTGTGGAACGAATAATTGCTTGTTTTATAGTAGAAAAAAGTGTAACGAAAAATCTTTTAAAGGTTACAGCTATTATCCCATTAATGGGTAACATATCACTAATTGAAAAAGTGGAACTTATCATTGAAGAAATAAAGAAAATGCATCGAGTTTGCGTGGTTCTTTTCATTTCCCCTGAAATTGATGCCGAATTGTTCTTAATCTGCGTTGTACTATTCATGGCTCTCTTCGTGAAAATGTGACACCCTATCAGTGGCATACAAAAGTGGTTTCCGTGTGTGATTTTACTTCGGATGGGCAGTGTCGAATTTAACCAGCTGGGTGGCCGGGTTGGGTGCGAAACGTCACACATCCCCAACAACTAATAACAGGTATGCATGAGGATACGATGGGATCGACCAGTAAGATCATGCGATGAGAATTTGTGGAAAATATTGAAAAAAAAATATTAAAAAGTGCCGCCTTACTGCTTGTGCAAAAAATATTGGCGTGAATGAAAAGTGACAAAAATATATTATAGACCTGGTTCAAATTTGTGAGTTCGTAAATTAAAGGCGTTCCAGTCAGTTATTGTCCATAATAGGTGTTACTTTTCATGAGAAACACTTTGACCTTGACGACTTTAACTTAATACGATCGTGCGCTGTTTCACAGAGTTGCATGAATATGGATGGCGACTTCACTTGAAGCGTTTACGGGAGAGTCTGTCCCTATCTGAGACGGGAAATATTGAAATGCGTTAAGTACATTGTAGATTACCTTCTTAGTGTTATTTGACAGCTTTCAAAGTATTTGTACTGAAGAAATAGAGGGAATAGCGCCATCAGCATCGGGCTCACTGGCAGTATTGTAGTGGGGGACGCTAATATTCAATAACGTCATAGTAAAAGACAGTCATGGACAGCTCGGATCATCTAGATTTCGAATCGATAATAAATAAATTTAGTGACGTAAATGTACTTGTCAGCCATAGGTAGGATAGTGTGTATCAGTATACGCAAAAAAAGTTTTAAACAGTTAGATACAGTAACGTTTCGATGGTTGTAAAGAGGCTACCTAAAGCAAGATTTTATAAACTCAGTGCGTTTGACGATGGCTATGTAAATCCAAAGCAATGCTAAAAGGTAACTCGCTCTAGAAACATATCAAGATCAACTACCGTTTACATAATAGGGACTCAACGTAAAACATTGTCACAAAAATTTCCACATGGTATTTTCAAGTTGTCGACCACGCTCCATTAAGCCACTTAGTCTGGCTATGAAGTCACTGGGTCCACTGATAGAGCTCTACGACTGTCGTGTAGAAGAGTAAGGGCTTTTCTTCGTTAAATCTTCAATAACTCATAAATTGAATTGAGGGTAAGGGAACTAGCCGGGACACTGCGACTGCATGCCTTGACACCGGTGTAAACTGAGGATACCACCATGTAGCATTGATATTGGGCGCCAGTCCGGTAATGAAAGTGTGAAGAAGTAATAAACTGCAATAAAACCCCTAAACACGATTGGAACTAATTTGGGAGAATGAGATATTGTAGTAATGTTGGTTTAATAAGCAAATTTAAGCTCATCTTCTTCTCTTATTTTTGCAATTGAAGTTTTACGGGAAATTTGTAATATTGCAACTTTCAGCCGTAGGGCACTTTTGATAAATTTGAACAATTAAAAGATCGTATTCTCCCCAATTAGTTGCAATCGTGTTCCTACATAAAATATGTATTTTGGAAGTATCAATCTTTAATTGTAAAATTTTCAACTTGAAGCCTGTGCCCTCGATTACTTTAAATTGCGATTATACTGTTAAAATGTATTTGCCATTAATAGTGGGCAATTTACATTAATGTTATGCTTAAGTTTTAGCGATTCATGCCAGGGCGCAAGTCACTCCTGTGACCCGAGGGCCTGCCATAGGAACGGTACGACTTTGACCCCCCTCGTCTTGTATAGACTTTTGACAAAGGGAATGTTGATAAAATGGTACGACTTTGACTCATCAGTTCGTAGGAAATGTAAAACTTTGCAGCCAGAAATATTAACTTACATCTGCACTGTAATCGAACTGTTAAGAGGTGATTATAAACAGAACCCAGCAGCACGAGCCAATTGCCTTTTAAAGTAGATTAAACCACGGTCCCTCCACAATAAACCTGTTTCGGGGTATGGAGTTCGCTTCGAACCAATCATTCCTTGACTCAACCAATTCAAACCCTGCTGTGTCATCTATACAATTATCAGTCTAACTGAAGAGTAACGATGATAATAGTACCCATGGTTTGTGTATCTGGGAAAGTTACACTGGAAGGGGGACTTTTTCCAGATCTCCATTCAGTGTCAGATCAAAACATCGGGAGTATATAACAAAACTGGGCGGAAAAGAACGATCTAGGCCCGTTGCAAGATCGCTATACGATGGCAGTTCCCTGTCCTATTGGAGTTGCTACATGAAAAACATATTAAAAGAATTGGTTTGGGGAAGGAACGGGAACTCGATTGCCTGCTGTGATACATTTTTTTTTTGGTGAAAGATAAGCTTAAATTTATTTATTTCAACAAAGAGGTCGCAAATAAAGCAAATCTACATAACTGTGAATGCGTTAAAATTGCAATGCAACTTGTCTGAAAAATAAACAAAAACCCCCCAAAAAATCAGTCTTTTACTACAAAGATCATCATATAAATGCATTCAGGATGCATTCTTTCTCCTTCGATCTTACAAGGCTTGAAAACTCTGCTGTGATACATCGAGTCGATCTAGCGCCCTCATGCCATAGATTTTCCTTTCCGCGAAGGCATGGTGCTCTGCTTCGAGCTATTTCATCGAAGCTATATTACTGACGGAATTGGACGTATGTAGGCGATAAAATTGTTATGCAAGGCCGACGCCGCATCGGCAAAATACCATAGTCAGCTGATAGTAATAGTAAAGCAGTGAAGCTTGTATCAAGGATTCAATGACCTCCGACCTCTACACTTTGACCTGTTGCAAGTGACAGAAACATGTCGCGGTACTTGCAGCATAGGAGACCACTACATGTGTACCTACCTAAATCTATATAAACTACATCTTTCCTACGGCGTGTTTTGAACAGACCGTACATCACTGTCTGTTGCTCATTGAAGATGACCTGAGATGGTGAAGGTGATTACGAAGCCGTCTTGACAGAGTTGGAGCTTCGTTGAGAAAGACAGCATTCACGCGGCGGGGCTCCAACTTCCACCGAGTTCACTTTTCTGAACAAGGAACCAGCGCCATCCATCCCGGACCGGACCTTGAGGACAAGAAGGAAGTATGTGGCTGCCCTCAGGGAACAGCGAGCATACACGCTTTGGTTTGGTTCACAGTTGTAGTTACCCTCCTTGATAAATACTGAGTCAAAGCACAGTCACCTGTGTTCTAAAAATGCGCTTTCTGCATTATCAGGATTTGTACTCATTGATTTAGCAAATGTATACCATGGAGGTAGCTACCTCCATGTGTATACTCACGTCTATGGGGGCGCCAGATCAGGTTTCAATGACTGCAAATAGGAAATTTGGCTTGGAGCATGCACTCCAAAGTCTGCTAAGATCACTTTTTACCTATTCTGCTTCCCTGTCGCAAAACTATCCAGAGAGTGAGGTACAGCTACAGGCTCCAAAGTCTGAGTATAATCCCTGTTAACAAGTGGACTTCATGGGCTGTTGATGGGCACCCCAGTGCCCCTCCCCACCCAACATAACCGCGTGGGGTAATCAGCCTACTTTTCCCAAGAGGCTAAAACCATAACAGTCAGAGATTTTGGGAAAAGTAAGATTTTAAAAAGTTGAAGTCTAACGCATGCACACTCAAGTTGTGGCTTTTGGTGATTATTTGTTGGTGATGGGTGCAGAGAAACTCATAGGTCATTTGATTATGGTTAGGGAAGAACTGTGATTTTAATCGATGTAGCTGTGTTTGCCTGCATTTACATAATAACATGGATGTAAAATGGAGATAGTAATTCTTTCGACCCCTCCACCCCCCAATTCTCTCTCTCTCTCTCTCTCTCTCTCTCTCTCTCTCTCTCTCTCTCTGTATTAATCTGTATTCCATCATTTGTGAATCATAGTTGTTGGAAGAAAAAGTATTACATGAATATTTTAGATAGTTTGAGCTAGTACTGCAAATATGTGTAAACACAGCTTTTCTTGCAACTATACGCAATACTGCTTTTTAATAGAACACCCAAAATAAAAGTGGACCATTGGATCAACCAACCTTGATAGAGACTATATTCACACTAGTAATTGCCATAATGTTCCAATTTTATAATAAATCATAACCTATAATGTTTCCTAATCTTTCATCTTTTGTAAAACAGCATGGCCCCCTCTGCCATGGAATCTGAGAAGAAAGACTCATGGGGAAATGGGGTTTTTGTCAAGTTGCTCATATCTGCAGAGCTCTTCATCTGTGCTGTGTTCTGGTTCAGCTCTGCGGGGTATTCAATATACAGGGTGTACACAGCATCAAGAGGTAAGAACTAATACATACAATACATACATAGCGGTACATGCAAGCTTACACAGAATGATTTATTCCTATTCATGTCCATTTCTGTCTCTGTTCCCTATCCATGGCTACACTGTATGTCTGTCTGTTTCTGTTTTTCATTTCTATATATGTGCTTATGTAAATATGTATGTATGTACGATACCTACATGTTTATATGTTTACATTCTCTCTCTCTCTCTCTCTCTCTCTCTCTCCTCTCTCTCTCTCTCTCTTCTCTCTCTTCTCTCTCTATATATATATATATATATAATATTATAAAATATATATATAATACATTATATATAGAGAATGTGCACACATATAATTTTAATATATATATATATATATATATATATATATATATATATATATATATATATATATATTAAAATTGTAAATTTACATTATGAACTGCCATTGGAATATATGAACATTAGTTAATTACCGCCAACTTTTGTTTTCTCTTTATCATAGATAATTGGCCAACATTGTATGAATATGACTTGCAGGATGGTCTGTCGATATTTGACAGGAAAAAGGCAAGTACTGTACTATTGAATGTTAACAAGTGAATTGCAAGGAATGTGATTTGCCTTGATGAATGGACACTTGATCTTCTGTCAGACACATCAGTGTAGCAGAGAATGAAAAGTGCTTTGTCCTTGGATCCTGTATCTTTTGATGATAGCAAAGCCTTGCTTCTTTATCTTTTCATCATTTTTGTCATCAGTTTCAGCCACATCAACAAACAAATCAGCAGTTCTGTGTACTCTGATTTATCCATTACCCATTTATCCATTATGGTAGTACGCACCTTGAAAGTGAAAGACTTAAACTTTTTCTCAAAATTTCCTATTAAAGTGAGACTTTCAACCATTCTCTTAACTTATCCACTATAAAATCAGGGAGTCACTGTGCAAATTTACTAACTGGAGAAACAAATAACTCAACATTTAACAATATTTGAAATTCATCTGTTAACTCCATGGGATAAAAAAAAATTTTGGATTTTCGAAAAACTAAGACTGTTAAAATACTTTTTTTCTCCAAGAGCTTTAAAATGAGCCCCAACAAGTGCTAGATCAGAAAAGAATTTTAGAAAATCTAGAGTCCAAATATTTGTCCCAGAAGCATGTTCTGCCTTCAAGAGATCCAACTTCTCTTGAGAAGAAGATTTTACCTTTTGAAGACACACTCCGTGAGCGCTGTTCAATTCAATGTTTTTCAGACAAAATTTTGTGAGAACTTTTTTCAAATGCTGTATTTTATTGTCGTTTGTTTCTCCTTTCAAGGATATTGCCGATTTTGAATGGCAGTTTTGGGTGGCTATATTTACTTATTACCCTTTTGTCATTGCAATGGTTGGCCATGTCATCATGGGAAGGCTGTGTGCCGCCTACATGCCACAGGTAGGACACTGTAGCATTCTGTTTGTATTGTAAGACAGACCATCTTTACATGTTTCAAAATATTGTTACAGTCACAGACTTGAACCTAATGAACTCCAACCCCCGGGTGACCTCTGACATCATGCAGAGATTTATATTTGGACAGAGTGCAACACCAATCTGATTAAAATCAGATGTAGAGTACGGCGACGCCTACTTACATGGTATTCTCTTGCTATCAAGAGGTGACAGCAAGAGAATACCGGGAAAGCCTGTAGACATCATGGTACCCTACATCTGATTTTAATCAGATTAGGTGCAAAGCATGAAAGGGACAAAATTGCTGTTTTCTTTGTATTTTATGTCATCAAATACATCTCAAAGTCATCCATGATCGCAAAATAATTGATCATGCATGACATTTGTGTCAAGTAAAACATCTCTTTACCATATGCTGAGATCTGCAATTTTGAGGAGCAGATATCAACTTATTGGCAAAAGATTTTAGATATGACATACCAGAAACTATGCCACTGACCCTTTGGATTTCATTTTCTGTTCTGACTTCTCAGATCATATGAAATTGACAAAAATTGAAACTGACAAAAATACAATATTGCCTAAAAGAAACAAGGACTGAAATTCTTTTAACATGATGGTGCCTTCTCTTTCTGAATAGCTAGCTTAAGAGATTGGCTTCCTTAAAATTTTTTTACTGATTTTCAACTAGTAGGTGTCACTGAAGTTTAGTGGATGCACAACTGTGGTTTTTCATTCAGAATATATGTCATGCAAAGATGAAAATCTTGCGATGCTAATAGTAGACCTGGCTCAATTTTAATTGTGAGTCAAAAAAAGTTGTTGAAATGTAATGCATCGTACAAATGCTGTTGTTGTTTTATCATTTCAGCACAGGCAGTCTGTGTTCCTCTTGTATTCACTGACACTGCTATGGCTGCTGCTTGGGACAAAAACCTTTGGCATCCTCATTGCCAATGCAGTTGTCATCTACATGGTGGCGCTGTTCCAGATTCCTCTCCTGTGCTGGATGGTGGGCATTGGTCAGGTCATTGCCCTGAATCAGGACCCCATGAAGCAGTGGCAGGTGAGTGACATTTTTAATCCATGAACTTTGACACGTGACTGATACCTGACTTGTTACCGCGCACTGGCGAGTGACATCCGAACCTGTGACTTCTATTAAAAGTGACTTACACCTGACCTTCAATAATGGCTGGTCAGCGACCTTGAGGCCACTGAACTGTGATAGGTGACTGACAGTGACCTTACATTGTGGCTTCACAACATCTGAACTATAACATGATTGTCTTCTAAGCATACTCACAATCACCGTTGAAATCCTCTCTTCAAGAGCTGTGTGAAGCGATGGTGTGGCATAACAAATAAAAAACAAAGTTGGTAAAACCAGATGTGTAAAGGTCCATTATTTCCTGAGTATCAGACCACCAGTTATTGCTCTGTGTATTTTAAAAGGGTGAAATCTCAAGCCCATGCACGTAATTAACCTAAAACTGGTATTTATCATCTTCTTGTGTACCATTCCCACAGATTGACTAATCAAAACAGGAAATTATATTCTATCCATTTTGTTGCTTCCTATAATTGAAGCATTAATAATAAATGCTAGGCATTCATGATATTGATGTCAAACCCAGTGCGGATGAAACCAACTGGGGTCATTGCTTTTCTCCCAAACTACTAACATGATTGCCCATTACATTGATGAGAAAGTGAGTAATCTGTAGCAATTTGACAAGGAAGTCTGGCCCTCTGGGAAGTCTTGGCGTCGTGACTCCTGCTTCGGGAGTTTCCAGACTGTATTCATCTTATGTATCACCGGCAATTATTCCTTGCTTTCCAAAGAGATGACAGTCAGTTTCTTAACATTATCGGTGGGAAGTATGGCCTTCAGGTTGCCCCGGAAATTTTTTTTATCACCTGTTTGGGAAGGAAGTCCTGAAATGAGTCTCCTCAGAGAGTGCACATCAGTGGAAAGGATTATTTGGTTGGAATTAATTTCAGTGTACAGAGTATAAAGTCTGCCAAAAAAATATGACAGCGGCAACCTTGTGATTCAAAACTTTTGAGTTTAAGCTGAGATTTGCAATGGCTTTCGGATCAAATTAAAGTCAAATAAATAATGGGATTTACTCAGATTCAGTTAAAGAAGTTCCTCAGCATAAAAATTAGAATTGTTGATACATGCAGTCTTGAATAACAACTATATAGAGACCTTATTGTGGCTGGAATAATGTTGAAAAAATAGTTTCAATTATGACTAGTTTTATAGTAACTGGAGTTTATTTTGTAAGATCAATGTTGTTTGGAATAATTAAAAAAAAAATTCTGTGTGTGTGTGGAATGGAAATGAAATGAGTTTATGTTTTTCAGCTTTTTTGTGCGTTGACTAAAGATGTATGGAATTCCTACCTTGAAGTTTGAAAAGAATAAATCCAAGCTTGCAAAAGGGACAGAAATTTTGCTATTCTATTAAATGCAGCACAATATGGTTGAAAAAAATATTAGCCTATTATGGGTATCTGGCTGAGAAATTTGTGAATTTTTTCTCACAAAGAATAATATATTACATGGATCAATAGGAATATTATGCAATGTATAGTCAGTGCTCTTTACAAAAGAAAAGAGCTCACGAAAAATGAGGAATTCTGAAAGTTAATGAACTTACGTATGATATTTCATCCATGATTTTCTTGTTCACATTGATATTGATAGATATTACTAAAAAGGCCGGTAGGTGGAACTACTGATGACTTTTTCACCATGTTTGTTTTATATATTAAATCTCTGTTCCTTAAATACAATTTTGCCACCTGAGTGAGTCATTAAAGTCTCAGGTGGTCGACCATATTTTCAACATGGTGAATTCGTACAGGTAAAACACATCAAATTACAGAAGCAACAGTAAATTTTAGGTTATGCAGGGATGTAATGCCAGAAATGCCTAAAAAGTGAAAAGACAATCAGAATTTTCTGCTGTAACATCGGTTACATCTGTGTTAAAAGCATTTATGAAATCACTATCTCAAACTCTTCCTCGGATGAGAAGTAAACTTTTTTTTACCAACAATGCATTTCAGTGTCATGTAATTTGCCCCCCCCCCCAAGAAAAAAAGACAAAAGCTATTAATGGCAGCAAGAATTGCAATTGCATGCATAGACATGTACTATTTATGTTAAGCATCTATATGCCTAAAATGCAGCGTTATTGCTTACATTAGAATTCTAGTCCGAACCAGTATTCACCTGCAGCTGTGCACAATAACTATGTATTTTATACATGTACAGGCTGAGTTGACAAGCTTAATAGTTGTATTCAACTGGCTTGGGCATAGAACAAGAAAAACTTGTTGATATTAAAAAACAAAAAGTAGTGAAAAAAATCAAAAGTATCTGCCTTGAATAAGCTTCTTTTGCGATTTTTTTTACATTCAAGGAATAACGAAATTAAAAATACTACCTGACATCCCAGCCCACTAACTCACATGGAGAGGTCAGTACATTGTAAAGCCACTGAAACATCATGTCTTTGCAGTTATTTGTGAAAACCTTAATTCTTCTATTTCAGCAACAATTGTATGGGGATCAAGAGGACCACTACAATCTGATGGTGTTCATTGTTGCCATGTCCAATTTGCGATTTCTTAGCTTTGCCCTTGAGTATTGCAAGCTGCCAACGATGGAGAAACGTTCAAATCTCAGAACACTGTTGGACCTTCTGGGATACAACTTCTATCTGCCCTTGTTTTTCTGTGGCCCAGTACTGACATATGACAAATTTTCTGCACAGGTATGTTGAATTCATTTTATGTCAAGAGTAGGATGTTCAAACTGCTGGCATTACGAAAACCTCCCTGAAAACTGCACTGGTGTGTAGAGTTGCTCACCAATGATGCATCTATGTCCCTATAGGTGAACAATTTTTTTTTCAATCATTGCATTATTACTCTGCATTGTTGTCAGTTTTTGCCTGACCAAAAGCATGATATTGGAATTTCATGTTGCCACAATGCATCTTAGCGATTCCTTTCACGAGCCGAGCAACATCAGTGCAATGCTCGTGAAATAATGCATTCAAAAGTGAGAAAGTCAAATTAAATAAGCTTTGTGGTTTGGTTCTGAATATCAAAAATCTCGGTAATATCAAGAAAAATGTTCTACATACATAGCTCTGACTGTTCATATGTGGATATGTGGGCATTACTATGCATAATAAATCCTGACTAGAACTACATTTGTACATGTGTGTAATTTTTTTTCACAAACCAGGCTTAGAATAGTGTTGCTAATTTTGTTTGTAGACCATAACTGTTCCAATGGCCTTCCCCTTAGGTCCTTGGAAACATCCTTTGCCCTGTAAAGTTCAAGTTGTATTCAGGTTCCTTAACTTGTACAAAGCATTTCTGCAGAGTTGTCATATCACTTTGTGATGAGTCAAATGCCACATTCAGTTTGTGTTGCATTATGGGTGCTATCTGCGAAACAGAGCTGGGAGGGGGGCACATTTTGTAACCCAAAGTACTCTAACAGCTTGTAATATCTATTATTGTCAGTGTGACATTTTTATTCAATGTGTGTTACTGTTTTTATTGTGTAAGAAATAGAATGTTTGAACATTGCAATTTTTCAACTAAGAAATGAAAACTCCTAATCAACACGTGTTTTGGCATGTGAGGGATTGTAATAGAACTTTCACGTTGCCTGCGCTGAGTAACTGTCAAACTCTAAGGCCAGCATGCTTCCATGGCAGAAGTTATAGGGAAATATCAAATGTTTGTTCATCATCCCTTTTTGTTGCCTGGCAAAATTATCGGAATATATAAATTGCAATTTAAATAGATTTTCATTTCACCAATTTCATTTAGACTTTCATAGAAGACACTGCTGCTTTTTAAGCTAGAAGTGATGATTCAGTTTCCATAATAGGTTTACCAGTAGGTGAGACATTCTGAATCTGAACTAGATCATTCTCATGTTTTAGGTACATGGTCAAGAATGATATCTTCTGTTACATTGTTCAGGTTTTAAGTTTGATTGTTTGGGAAGAACTCCACCGCCTTGATTGATGGCAGGGCAGTTTAAAGATCTCTCTGTTAGCATGTATGGCAGCGAGCTGTCTCGATCTCTCTGTAAAAGGAAATGACACACAAACATTTAATCATCCAAATTATCCTGTCACCTAAAAATTTAGATTCTGAAGTTCATTATTGGGGACAAAAAATGAAAGCATGAACAATTTTTTTCCCGTTGTAATTCCCATAATGATGGGGCGCTGTTGGACTTGCCTCTTTTACCATTTTGGCTTCACATCTCAGAACAATTTAGCAATTTGCCAGTCTTCAGCACTCAGCTGAGTACAAAAGTTCACCACAAATAGAGCTCACACCCATGGCACTAGGCCATATTCAACTGGCCAGTTATCGTAATCATAAAATACAAGAATGAGGTAGAGACTGTGGACAGCCTTTGAATCTTGTTATTTCAATGTTGTACATTTTCTTCCTGCCAGACAATAATGTTCCTGCCAGACAACCGGAAACCAGGGATACACTTAATGTGACAGTTTTCAGACGACCTCAGTTTTTGGACATTTAATGACATGCTGTTCATTGTACTCATTTCGCTCTGTATTGATAGCATTTTACAAGTCATAGTACTGCATTTTAAGTCAGGTGATGCTGCTGTCCCGTTTTGGATAGACTTTCTTCGGTAGAAGCTATTTCGGGGTACAAACTTAGCGAAGTTAGCCACACCGTACGATACAAGGTGTCGAAAGCAACACACAGAGACAGTCCATGACCGATATATAAGCGCCATACACATAGTTGCGTCGTCAATGGAAAATTTATAACGAAATATTTACATATAGTTTTCCAAACACTTTGAAATTGACAATTGGGGGTTCGAAGTTTCAAAATATCAGTATTTAGCCCCTATAATCATATTCCAAATACAACGTCCGATTACTGCGATAGCAGTCCGATTACTACGCACTCAACATAGGGTAAAAAATTTGGAAAACTTTGACCCCTAAATACCATTTCTGTCCTGTTAACAGTTTGAAGATAAACATAATAAAGTGTCAAAAGGTATGGTAATAAGATTTCGTAGTGCTGGTCATATGAAACGGCTCTGGGCGAAATTCACTACCTTGTCCGAAAACTGTCACACTGTGTACCTTGAAGCCAATCTGATGGTCTTTTTCATTCACACAAAAGTGCTATTTGTAGATTTAAAGAATGACACAGTAAAACTTCTTTCTTTTGTTTTACTCTTCTCTGTCAGATCAATGAGAAACCAAGAAGTCTTTCCAAAACTGAGCTGCTGCACATTCTCAAGAGGTTCCTTCAACTCTCAATGTGGGTCATTTTCATCGAAGTCTGGTTTCATTTTATGTACTTTGCCGCCCTTCAGCGCAATTATGGCATCTTCAAGTACCTGCCTACGTGGTCCATTGGTGAGTGAGCAGTAATTAGAAATATCTGATCTGACTGAGTGCTGAAATTTTACTCTATGAAAGATAAATACATCAAGTATGCCTTGTAGTCAAGTGGAACTGACATTCATGATTTACATTGACATTGGTTTCACACTTTCTGTTTCATTTCTTTAACAGCTGGCATTGGTTACTGCCAAGTTCAATTCTTCCAAGTGAAATATGTGGTGATGTTCGGAGTACCACGCACTGTTGCTCTGTTCGATCATATCACCGCTCCTAGGGAGCCAGCCTGTGTCAGTGCACTGTACACCTTTAAGGACATGTGGAGGTGAGCGCCCTCAGTGGTGGTTCTTGGTGATTTTCTAGTCTAGTGGGATCAGATAATGGTTTCCGCTGCAACCTTTCTTCAAGTAGAGTAGATACTATCAAGTAGATTGCTAATAGTTTATGAGTGTTCAGTTCCTTGAGTCAATGATCTTCAAGGGAAAATTGTAATTTTTGATGGTATTTTCATTGTCATAAAATCACATGATAATATTAATATTTGCTTCACTAAGGTATTTTGAAAAGCAAAGTATGAGTATTGCCACACAACACATTGTGTACACTATCCAATGTTGTTGTTGACCAGTGAATGCCAGTCCAGAGTGAAATTCGGTGATCGACAATGACACCGGACATTTAACACACACAGGCTGCATTGACCAGGTGAACACAGGGGCATTGTAACATTAGAGTGGAGCTCAACAAGTGACTGTATTTGACAGACACAGCAAAAATAGTACTTTACACAGCAAGAACTAAGATGAAAAATGAATCAAGATTGCAGCTTCTAGCAAAAGAAGATGAAATCAGATCATGAAAAATGTTTGCCATTTTCAAAATGACGGTTATTTCCTTTGTTAACTCAAAATTTAACTCTAAAAATAAAAAAAAATTATTTTACTAAAAACAAGGCAATGAAAACATGAAAAGTACTTTTGCCACATTGGCTTTATAAAGAGTTCACATAAGCAGCTTATCAGAAAAAATATTGTAAACATTAGAATGTTTGCAAAACTGTTCCCTAGGCGCATTCTGTCTTAATAGATCCCACTGTGTACTTGCCATACAGTGTACGTAGAGGGCAGTTGATGTGTGTACAGTGGAAGAAAAACATCACTTTTGGCAGATACTATAGCGTTCCAGCAACATCTGTTTATTTGTCACAAGGAAATTGAGAATGCGAGGTCTAGCCAAACTAAAAATTTTATTTTACTTTCTCAGGTGTAATTATACTTGGAATTGAAAAATTAACTGCAGCTGCTGTATATTCATGCAACTTTAATTTAGAAATCGATAAATAATATAGCGGCATTCCAATTACACAAATTAACAATTGCCTACTCTCTGATGTTCTTGTTTTTTATTTAAAAGAAAGGACACAGGAGAAGTTTTACAATAGCTGCCCCACCACTCGTCCATGTTATAATCATAAAAAGCTCTGCTGGAGTTGTTGCAATAAGTGGAGGCATAAACTGACACAGCATAAAGCACAAATAATTTGACCATTACGCCGAGTGTTATGAAAACAACATAGATCATTTTTACTGATGACTTCCCCACAACATATCTGAATAGTACAACTCCTATTTCCCAACCCCTTTCACCAAAAAATATTTCAGCGCAACTACATCATTTAGTCATCTTGCCAGATTAATAAATGCCAATAATTATAAAAATATGTGAACTGATTTTAATTCCAGCAGTAAATTTTCAAGTTTTGGGGAAAAAATAAAGAGAATCAAAGTTTCCATCCAAAGTCATTCTATAACTTTGCAATATGAAGCTCCGAGAGGAAACGCAAAGTGAACAGTTAACAGTTAACAATTCATAGTTTCTTGATCATTCTTAAGGAAGTACTCAACTTGAAATTGAAAGATAAACATTTGCTTAAACTTTCTGGGAAAGTTTAAACCCTTTACTTTTGAAATGAAGAATTTCAGGGACCACCTTGCAAAATTTGACAACAGAAACACAAAATACCCAATATTTTATACCTATTCTTGAAATTCAAAATGGCCGCCATCCTTGATTATTAACTCGATGGGGAAAACTAAAGTTTTGATTTTCACTAAAATAGTCAGGTGAAAACTTTAGTCACTCCATGAGCTTAAAAATGCACCCTCACAAGTGGCAGAACAAAAAGTATTGTAAACGTTCGAGAGCCGGAACATCTGTCTCCAAGGCACATTCTACCTTAGATTTGAAAATGAGATTAAGATTCCCAGGGCTGGTCAGTGTGTCTTCAGTAGAACATACTAAACAGGATCTACAAACCCTCATTGAAGTGTCTGTTTTATGAATTCACAGGTATTTTGATAGAGGGCTGCACTCTTGGCTTACCAGGTAAGAATTTGACAGTAATCTATGATGATCTCAGTGCGCAGAGGGAAAGTGGGAAATTCCTGGTTGACTGTCCCTAATGTGTCCCTGTGAAAGGAATCACAAGGCTTCAGGAATACAACATTCAATGGACAGAGCACAAGCTTTGAGTAAAACAATGAACTTTCTCATTGAGAAAAGCATCAACTAAGGTCTGTGCGAGAAACAGCTGTTCGTTTGTCCCCAAAATTCCAAACCCATTCTACAGACCGGAAGACAGGCTTCCAAGACAAGGAATGGTTTTCTTTCCAGCAGTTTGTAAATTATACAAGATGCACAATCCTTTACATGTAAAGATTTTGGTTTCACTGTTTGAGTCGAATGTAAGGGTTTGCAGAAATACTTTAATAACTGCATCCTGTACAGGTAACAATGAAAAATTTTCATTGTGCAAAGTATTGAGGACTCTTGGGTATTGATAGAGCATCATGTTGGTCCCAGAGAGCACAGTGCAGATTTATCTCGGGGAAAATAAACAAAAACGTCACACCTGAGGATGTGTGAATCATCTGTTATATAACTCGTTGTAGCCGACCTCGAGAATTTATCGGCAGTGGCAAAATTTTTATATGTAAACAGTTAATGCGTGAATCCATAAATAATTGGAAATTTTTCAATTTTATGACCTTCATCAAGTGTTCTCCGTTTTTGTGTTCGATAAATTTCTGTCAGTGCAGACAATGGCCAGGAAAGCTGAACATAAATCAATGTGCCACTTGCTTGGGATCATCAGCCTTTTAATGTCTCAGATTTTCATGTGTGTGATCATCTCTGATGAGACAGCTATTGTGTATTCAAGGACGTAACCTCACTTCCTGATTACATTGCTTTCTGTAGCTAAATAGGAAAATAATCAGAGTCTGTTACATTTTCTCGGATGAATGTCTGTTGCTGAGGATGAGGTCTCTCTGGTGGCAGCTGTGAAATATTTTTCAGTCAGACATCCCAGTGAGGGCATTATTTGATCATGGCAGTATCTCAATGCCGTTTTGTCAATTGGACAGCTGCAACAGTATTCATTTTGCTTACATTTTCAAAGCCAGACTCATACCTACTATGAAAGCTACAAGTTCATTATTTTCAGTTATTTTTTCAACTCTGGCATTATTAGTGCTGAAGGCGGTGTTGCACTTAACCAACACACTTTAATTTTTGTTGAAGAAATATTTTTCACTATCAAACCACATTATAATATATATTTTCAAAAAGCAGAGAATTTCAATTTTAGTATGGTAGCAATAATTATCTCAAAGGATGAAGAGGGGGTACATATGTGGGGTAGAAAACATCAATTTTGGTATTAGTGATAAAAATTTAAGTCAAAAACTTGATACTATATTTTAAAATATAACATCTCATTTGAAACTAGAGTACCGGTATATGTAGAAAAAAATGACAATTTTGTTGTTCATCATCTATTTTCATTCTTAAATGGCAGACTGGCATTAAAAAAGTGATAAAAATCATGATAAGAAAAATTGAAATGACTCTTATTCCAATGTGAGAATTTTATTGGCAAGTAAAATTGTTGTTTTTGTTATATAGTATTTAAAGAGCATAATGTTAAAATTTCACAAGATTGACCAAACCAGGGTGGAGTTGAATTATTTTGATATGCTGAAAACTTGAGAAAAAATAAGCCATGATATCGGGTGATTTGCATAAATTTGCATAGATTTACACTTCTTTCTCACCAAACTTGCGGCCGCTTGTCATGCCTAAAGGTGAACCCAACCATTATTTTAATCTTGGGTTAACAAATTAATAACAAATTGAATGAATCTGTGCAAAACAAGTCATTTTGATCACTGTGTGCTGTATTATGTGCAACGCCAGGTTGAGAAGTCAGGATAGAGGAAAACATTTTTGAGTTTTTTTCCAACAGTCGAATCTCACTGGACTCAAATTTTGTGATGAACCAGTTAGCACAGACCATATTTGTTATCCTATTTATGTCTTTCTGTTAATGTTTCTGACCCTCTTTGAAGGGAATGTTATGGTATCACTCTTCCTTAAAATTCAGATACAGTTAATACATCAACTTTTGTAAGAATTTGTGATTTTCATTTTCTTCTCAACTGAAGGTGCAGAAGTATTTTTGTCATAAGATCAGAAAAGCTATCCAAAAGAAAACAACAGAAAATACAAACATCTGAAATACAAAGAAACTGTCTCTCAAGAGAATCTCTCTCATAAACAATATCATGTTGTTTATGATTGACTGTTTGGTAGTCTCTGCAGACGAAGTCCAGGGTACTTGTGGTTTGGGTTCTGTCCGTCCATCCGTCCATTTTTCTGTCCACACAGAAGTCTCAGACATGCCTGAGCCAATTCCTTTCAAACTTGGTACAAGAACAATACACTATGGCATACATATACACGTCGATTGGTTTTGGTGTGGCATTTTAATTAGTGCTAATTTGCATAATTAGTTATTTTTGAAAAAAAGAGCTCTGTTTATTAAGAGACTGCTTCAAATTTGATGAAACTTTGTACAGATGTTGGTTATACAGAGCTCTAATGGCGCACAAAGACATTTGTCAGTATTGAGTCAGTTGCTAATTTGCATATTTCATGAATTTTTGGTTATTGAACCAATCTTTTTGAGATTGGGGATTTAGCCGGGCAGTTCTGTTTGCGGCCTCTGCTGCTCGGTGATTGGGTACCGTGCGTTGTAGGTTCGAGCCCGATTGGAAACCATCGTATTTCATAATCTGGATCTGTCAAGAAATACCAACTCAAATTTGATGAAACTTGGTAGAGATGTTCATATACCAGAGCTGTAACAGTGTGCAAAAACATTAAGCAGGATCATGTCAGTTAATAGCTAATTTGCATATTGATGAAGTGTTTTAATTAGTGTAATATGTCAAGAAAATACTGACTCAAAGTTGATGAACCTGGTACAGATGTTGATATACCAGAGCTGTAACAGTGTGCAAAGACATTAAGCAGGATGTTGTCAATTAATTGTTAATTTGCATATTTAATGAACTTTCTTAATTAGTGTGATATGTACAGAAATACTGCACCGAATTTGATGAAACATGGCACAGATGTTAATCTCTTAGTATTTTAGTACTGTGCAAAAACATTAAGTAGTAACATGTCAATTAATTGCTAATTTGCATAATTAATACACTTTCGGAATAAGTGTGATATGTTGAGAAATACTGCAGCAAATTTTATGAAACTTGGTTCAGATGTTGATTTCAAAGTGCTATAGTAACATGCAAAGACATTTAACTGTCAACTAGTTGCTGATTTGCATATTTAACGAATTTTCATAATCAGGCTTATATGTTAAAATGCTTCATCAAATTTGTTGAAACTTGGTATAGATGTTGAACTAATGTTGCTTTAACTGTGTATAAAGACATTTATCAGTATCATAGTAATTAATTTCTAATTTGGATATAGTAATTTGCACATTTAAGGAACTTTTCTAATTAATGTGATATGTCCAGAAATACTGCATCAAATTTGATGAAACTTGGTACAGATGTTAACCTTCCAGTAGTGTAAAAGGGTTTAGCAACTCCTGTCAAAAAATTATGAATTGACTTATTTACTGACCTCTTGTAATTAGGATGGTAGCCCAGATTAGCTTTACATTTTTACCACCATGGTATGGAACAACTGCATTGTTTTCTGTATTAAAGTTGAGCCTCCAACAGGGAAACTGTGTTTGTAATTAACCATCTCTATCCTGAATCACTGTATTAAATTTGATGAAACTTGCTGCAGGTGTTGATCATACAAAGATTTGACAGTCAAGAAAGGCATTTAGCAGTATCAATAGCTAATTATACAAGGTCTCTTCTGTACTGAACATAGGGGCATTTTGGTTCACATTAGTTGAATTTTGACATTTCAAGAGCCAGTGTTTGACATACCTAATTCTGTTCAACTTTGTAAAAGGATATAACCCTATACCAAACTACTACTAATGTGTACTTGTTTGCAATACTAGTACAATCCAATATGGGCATCAGTCACAAACTCAGCTTTGGTACGTGCATTTCATTTTTTCATGTGTATCATATTGACTTCAATGTAGTCACTTCCAGCCACAAATTCCCAATTACAAGAGGGGATTATGTCATTGTCAATGACTAGTTTAAAAATAGTCAAAGTCTCAAATAGGACTCTCCATGATAACTGAAACTTTTCCATCTTGTGGTCGTTTCACAAAGGTATATATACATTCCACTCGGTGGAGCAAAACATGGTTTGATACATCGACTGGTTGCGTCTCTAGCATGCTTTGCCTATGTTGCATATTGGCACGGTGGGGAGGATTATCTTTATGCATGGTGTTTCTTGAATTGGGCCGGTGTCAGCTTTGAGACCTTGGTGGACATGTTCTCCGGAACATCCTTTGCACAAACCATAAAGGTAAACACAACAGCTATTATTATTATTATTTCATTTTCCGTTTCTTTTTTGTGAGAAGTCAATGTGCAAAATAAAGTCTGTTCTATATGGGTGTATACCTGGGAGAAAGAGCCTCTCGCTTTTTGCATGTCATGTTAAAAGCTGTTATTGTTTGTGTATGTGCCGGGATCTGATAGATGCCCACTCTCAGAAGTGAAGACACGCCATTCTTTATCCAAGCTAAGCTGTGTTAAAATTTTACCCGTTAGGTACTTCAAAGGGATAACCATTTCATAATCAAAGGATTGACGAACTTCTTAAATCGAGTAATAAGCGTCACATCAAATAAATAATAATTGTCTTCAACCTCTCTGTCCCCTTCTCGCAGCAAAATCTTCCAGAGTTCGTAGTCCATCGACTTAACATACTGTTGATGACTCCATCTTTTGTTATGCTAATTATCTCAAACCTAGTGTTCCTTGGGGTATAAGAGTTGGTCTTGTCTACTTCAGAACAGTGTTCATTAGTGGTGAGTATGACTGAAACTTTCATCCCTATTTTCACAATGTGGAGGTCTGCCGGCCAAAGAAATCAACTGGTTTATACCAAATGAAAGTTCACCTGTTCTGCAGTTTATCGCATTTATTTCAGAAATTTAACATTTGGTGTACGATTTCTTTCATCGCTGAACTGATGGCTAGAAATCGTGAAATCATGTCAGAAAAAAAATTAGATAATGCCACAATCAAGTTCAGAATTCAAAATTCTCTTTTGGATATCATGATAATTACATTTTGCCTGAGCTGAGAACAGACTGCAATTGATACCAATGTCATGTATCATACCAAATAGACAGGGCTTTGCCATGAATCAATGGTTACCCAAGGTAACATTTCTAGATCTTACTTTGGAAAATGTTATATTTGAATAATTTTTAGATGTTCACAAACCAGGAGACCTGCTGTCCATTGATATCAAAACACAGCTATGAGCTCTTCCTGGCGTCTCCATAATGCCTCCGTGGAAATAAAATTTGATCTTCTCATTCACTAACGTTTATGCAGACATGCAAATTCTGCAGTGATATCCTAGATAATTTTTTTCCAGACTGTGATTGTGTCACACTCCATATTATCTAGGGATGAAACAAAAATTGAATGAAGAGTGTGATAATCCATGTTATCTTTCATCTGCCATTTGCTCATGTTGAAAGTAACTGCAATAAAATATAAATGTCAGTCGGTTGAGCGAGCACAGAAGATTAGTTCCCACTCTGATTTGATCTTAATCTTTAAAAAGCACAAAACCACCATAAAGTAGCTTTAACTGAATTCTTCAGTATTATAGTCATTTGCTGCCAAAAATAGCCAATCTAAAGGGACAGAAAAATAAATAATGACCCTTGAGTCATTTAGTAGAGTAAAGCAGAATTTGACCTGTATGTTATCTGTTGCAATGTCAATTATCTAAGGTACTGTAAATAAGTTGAGTATTGATTAAAATTCAATTTTTAAATATTTGAGCAAAAAAGTAGATAAAGTTCATTCTTACTGACATACCAGTCATTGGAAGACCATAACACCCTTATTGTGACAGACAATTTGCAAAACCATCACTAGTTTTCCAGAAACTTGTCTATCTCCAAATTTGAAACATAATGTAATTCTACACAATTATAAAATAATAGTCTAAACCATGGAGTCTACTCTCTCATTCTCTATCCAACATGCCTGATTTTGTGTGTGATACCTAATTATTCATGTGTTTCAGGTTGGCCAAGCACCACATCCTACATCATTGTGGCCCTTTACTGCAATACTCTGGTAGTATCTCATCTGCAACGAAAATGGTTTTCAGCCAAGAAATTGTAAAACATTTAACAAAGAGGAAGTTGTTGCATTGGATGTTGGGAAAGAAAAACTGTACCTTGAAACTTCAACTCTGAAAGTGAACTTTGAACTTATTTGTTTGTCACATGTTCCAGAGAATGTGTTAATTCCATTCACATTTTCATGACTCCACTGTTGAGGATTAGATACTGGAACTTGGAAGAAAGAGGAACCTCAAATCCTCAACCTATATCAGGGTTTGTGTTAACTGCAAGACTTGCAGCACTACGACCTACTGTTCAGCATATGCTTTGTCCTGCCGTACGACTCCTGTATAATTGTGAAATAACTTCTTTGTCTATTTCCCGATGTATTGTCTTCCTCTCTTATGTGTCAGTTTGTATTGTGTATCGCTAAATAATGATGGGCATACTTGCTAATTTATACCTTTATCATGTCATGCCTTCCTGTGTCTCTGTCTGCGTCACTCTGTTACTGAAATTGTATTTGCTGTACTCATGTCACTTTCTTGACCTGATCAAGATGTGCAGACTCTTCCATTATGGTTGTTATTCAGACATTCAAAGCTCTTGCTAAATTTCCATATGCTAATTTGTTCATGTACTATGTACTATGAATATATCTTTTCAAAACAAAGTGACATATTATTTTTCATAGTAATTTTTCCCCTTTCAAATATATTACATTGAAAATTTACTCCTTTCTTCTTTGCAGCTAGCATAAACATGCCATGAAACTCTTGTCATGCAATTTTATCTACAGTAATTTTTGTGCCATGTTTTGGCCAGAAAGGTGAATCACTTTTTAGATAGCTCAACAGTCCAGTTTTAAAAATATGCAGTAAAGTTTTTAATTATGGCTCATTACATTCCAACAGCAACTCACTACTTAAAGCTATGGATAGGAGCAGTCATAAATGTACCTTTTTTGAAATTTTTAGACACAATTTATGGAGATCAATAGCATGATTCCAGATTGTGAAACTGCTGTTCACTTGCTACCCGGATGAAGTCACTGAATACTCTTATTTTTTGAAAACTAAGGTAGCTTGACTCTCAACTTGAAAGTTCAGGAAAAACGTAGCCTATTATATATTTTTATTGCATATATTAACTCTTGTCCGCAATTTTATTTTTGTCCATTCAGGATATTAAAGACAGCTTATATGACCCAATCGGAAGTAGCCATTAAATGTCATCACAGAAACAAAGGTGTAAGGTTTTTAGCTCCGCTGTCAGCAACGTAGAGCTCTAATAGGTAGATGTGTGGCATTGTCAGTTGTCCGGCCTCCGTCAACTTTTTACATTCAAAGCTTCTTCCTCAGAACAGCCAGTCCGATTCCTTTAATATATATTGGCTACAGGTCCCCAGGAATAAACTTAATCAGATTTGTTTAAAAATCGTCATGAAACATGCAAATTTGTATTTTTGAGGTTAATTTTGCTATTTTTGGGCAAAGACTCTTCTCCTTAACGGCTGGTCCTAGAGCTATAGTATTTGGCATACAGGTCTCCAGGGATGACCTTATTCACATTTGTTCAAATTGTGATGAAATATGCTAATTTGTTTTTTTAATTCAATTTTTGTCAGTTTTGGTCAAAATATCTTTAAAAATCTTGAAAACTGCTGGTCAGACAGATTTTATATGGAGGGACCTTGTCATAACCTATTCAAGATTTGTTCAAATTGTGCAGAAATATGCAAATTTGTATTTTTAAGGCAATTTTTGTCATTTTTGGTCACCCTGTTTGCCTAATAGCTTTGATATTTGGTATACAGCTTCATAGGGATAATCCAAAATACGATATATTCACATTATGATGAAATCTGCAATTTTGTATTTTTGGAGCAATTTTGACCATTTTTGGTCAGGCCATCCTAAAGTGAGCTATCAAAGATTTCCACCTTCTTCATTTACACATGTGTCACAATTAGTTACTCAACATAATGCAGCGGAGCTCTATTGTCTGTTAGGTCGCTTGTTGAAATTCTAACATCATGAGATACCTTCTGAAAATCAACTTCGAAGTCAAAATATGACGATCATGCATAATTGTAGAAATAAAATAAAAACATCACTGATAATAAGCTTTAAGTGTACAGTTTCTGTGAGGTAATTAATATTCATTGGCTCATTAGCATTTCTTTCCTATAGAAATTTTGTCATCGCTGTCATGTATCATTTTTGTGAATACGGTGAAAGTTGTTTTCAACTGCACTCAGCGTGTTCCGGGGTTATATGATATAAGGAATGTCTCAAAGCTCAG
This sequence comes from Ptychodera flava, assembly GCF_041260155.1. NCBI lineage: Eukaryota > Metazoa > Hemichordata > Enteropneusta > Ptychoderidae > Ptychodera > Ptychodera flava. Next base: position 22,024,224 of record NC_091941.1, read on the forward strand.
TTACTGGTAATTGTTCAGGTATTTTCTTGTGTTTTATTCTCTTCAATATTTTCTTGTTCTGTTCCCAAAATGTTGAAATGCCTACTGTTCGAATTGTCTAGAATCTGAATGTGTCTGAATAGTCTAGATAAGAATTAATTTGTCAACAATAGCATTGCATATCATACACAATCCATGTTCACAGGAAGTAGAATAAAATTACTTGTTTCCTTGAACAAAAATGATAAAAGTAGTATCAAATGTTACCGTTCCTGTAAAAAATACAACATTGACAAAACCAAATGCCCAAAGACAACAAATTTTTCTTGTTAATTTAGCATTTCCAGAGAAGAAGGGGAAAAAATGATAAATGACACATGCAAATCCCAGACTTGTTTCCATATGTGCTTAGAAATGTTGAAAATATTCAACAATATATTGCCTGAGCTTGAAATTTGTACAATTGCAATGTACTATTTGCTATACTTTTAGTTTTTATTGCCAATAATACATGAATTGAGGGCCATGTACATCTAAAACTATGCAAACTTTTGCATTTTTAAACAAAAATTTCAGATTTTGTGCATTGTACTTCTACATTTGATGCACCTTTTTTGCCTTTACTTTTGTTTAAATTACGATGAGTTTAGTGATGTTTATAGAAGACATGCATAGATCTTGAATCTCATGGTTCCTCACTAGTGCGATTTAATTTACAGTTTGCTAAATAAAATGAACCTGCCGGTGCAGCTGTTGTATCCATGACATAACTGTTTCTGAAAGACTCTTATTAATCTCTGACCAGTTGCCACTATGCCATCAGATTACAGGGGATATTGATGTCGTGCTCTCAATTTAACCAGCTTTGATAGTCACTCAATGTTTTGGTATTCAAATGATTGTTTGTTGTCATACTGCAAGTATTATTTCAAACAGACCTATTACAGTTATTTGTTTTGGTCAAGCCACAATAAATCGCAACAGGTGGATCCCATCGTCACACACTGCTGTGGTCCCTGTGCAAATATTCCCTATGTGCTAATTTCTCAACCTCGGCGGAGAGATACATAATTTTTCACAAAATATTGAGGCTGTGCTGTAACACATATACACAAGATTCCTGCACCAGAACAAGAAAGGGGTTTAATTTTATTTTTGTTAGGGATATCACAGATTCAAATGAAGAGGTTATATGCGCAGTGAAGACACGTTTTTAGACTTTTGCGCAAACTTTCCATTTAAATATGTAAAGCATACCCTTTTTGTAATCAAGAATAAAAGACATAATATCGTCATGCAAATTTTTGGATAAGGGAAACAAAGTTAACCTGTATTTGAAATTCAAAATGGCCACCGTACCCAGTGTAAACTCTTTGGTAAAAATTCAATGTAGATATAGATTTTGCCGTAAATATGATAGTTAATATGACTACTTTCTTTCTTTTATGGGACTTAGGAGTCTTCACTTGCCATAAATGTCCTCGTCACTCTCTCAGTGTTTTGTAAATAACTGTAACATTAGTACGTGCCTTTGATGTTTTGATGAGTGATACGATATTAGGGTTTACCTCACTTTTTATGTTGTCGACGCATGATTTTCTTTCAAAATGAAAATTTTTGAAAGCCTTAGAAATTCAACGGGCGAATGTAGCCATTTTAATGGTAGTGGAATCTGACTTCTTTTACCCAGGACCATCCAGAGCTTTAGAACACAAGACCTGCATTGAACATAACAGCAGCTGTTACAACAATTTGAAAGGGTAGCATATTTTTAGTTCCTACACCAATAAGCCAGCATATAGCCTTGAATTTAAAAGTTCATTTCAAGTACAAGACAAAGTCGGTGTGATATTTGTGCCCAGGAAAATGACAACTTCTTTAAAGCTGTACGAGCTCCAAGTGATGATGTATTTGCTCAGTATTTTTCTTCTAAAAGGGTAAAAATTCGTTCACAGTCCCTCTGGAAATAGGGTAGGTTGGGTGAGTTTTTATTTTTACTTCAGTTTGACGCATCAAAAAACAGAAAAACTTGCCAAAATCATTTGTGATTTCTGAAAAAGAGAGAGAGAGAGAGAGAGAAAAAACCTCTTGGTCGGAGAGTTTTGAATAAGGCATCCGGCGGAAACGCACTTAGGCGCTTTAAATAAACTTTTTTGTTTACCGTCCGCGTGCTGATAGGTTTTCAGAGAAAATTAAGAAAATTAAAATTTAGCTTATGTTAATACACTTGTGTTTTTGTCTGTGTTTTTTTTTCGCTGGCTGGCTGGTAGGTTTTTCAAAAATCTAAGGACGGCAAACAAAGAATTTTCTTTAAGTTGCCTTATCTTTTTTATTTGGCCCAGTGAAATACATTTTCTTGTTCTACTCCCTAAATGATGTGGAAATGCCTAGTGTTCACCTTGTCGAAAAGCTTTTATTGTTCAATGTTTAATAGTTTTTTGACGACTGCACTAGTCTTGACTAGAGAACATCTGCCAAGAATAACGTTAAATATTCTACACAATGGATTTACAGCTGATACTAGTATGTTGTATTTCAAAACCCTTTAGGGAGGAGAACAAGAAAATAATGAAAGTCTTCTCAAATAGTTTGTCAAAAGTTGTATCTATCATCCCTTTAAATCAACCATAGGTCAATGCATTAAATTACAAGTGTACTAAACGTCGAGGGTGGCACACGCATAGTTTGGCGGAATCATCAGCTCATTTGCATACATTTCTGTCACATGCTACGTATTGTTTTGTAACACATCTCATTCCAACGCTCTTGATTTGTTAATTTACAGTCATATAGCGTGCTTCTGTTTCCCAAATGATGAATGACAGCATGCCTGGCTTTGACTTAAAACAGTAATTTGATGGCTTTCCCGGATTACTAGTATATGAAAGGTGACTTTCAGTCATCTTGACGGGTGTAGCATGCTAGCAGGGCACGCTTATGCATCATAGGCACCTGGTACCAACCACCAGTCAGATGTTCAAGAAGACCTCATTGTTATTGTTATATTCTGTTTGTTCCTTGGAACTGGTAAATTATTATTTACCTTGAATAACACTGATTATTTAACCTGTTTAGATGTATATACGACGCCAATACTATCAAATGGCCGATTACCGGTTAACAGTTTCCAAAACTGTTAACCGGTTGGCATGTATGAAAGCGCCGTCTACACATGCGCACACAATAAAGAAGATGGTAGTGCCGTCTAGCACGTCTGCCCCTCAGACAAGTGATAACAGAACTCCTCTCGATCTTTCAGTAAGAAAATTGGATGAGTTGTGTTACAAAAGACATCTGTAACTGCCATATTCGAGTAACAGCATACCTATTTTCTTTCAGACCTGACCGTCACCAAAAACAGTCTGTTTACCTCACAGGTGCCTGGAATTGCCAGTGTGGTATACACACAGAAGACGGCCCCTCCTCTCTGTGTATACCACACTGGCAATTCCAAGCACCTGTGGTGTCCTGGAATCACAACCTGAAAGATTAAGGCAACTCTCATTGCAGTCCCAAGGGCAGCAAACGTATATACTGTCACAGGCGCTTAGCTCGTCTCTTCGCGAAGCCCCCAGGGTAAAACAAGTAAGGAAGTTGTATCATACGGTTGTATCATAGCCAGGCGTCTGTGTATGCTATTACCCCCACCTGGCCAGTCAATATTCATAGTGATATCTTCTGTCAGTTGTACGGTCAAAGAAGAAATAATAGTAATCACTGTCAAAGATTCAGAGAACAGCAAACGTGTCCGTGAGATTTTGCGTGAAATTTATTGTTTTTATACCACAACAACCGACAAAGATTGATTCCCGCCCAGGTTTGACATCATTTGATTAGTAGGTGACACAACGTGGATCGGCTCTGCCCCTCGTGCAGCCCTTCATACACAGTCCCATGTTGTAATCGTCGTACATGTTAGCGCACATCGCACATTTATGGAGGCAGGAGGTGCTGGCCTTTCTTCGGCGCTTGGCAATCTCGCTCAGTGGGGCGTCCATCCAGTCGGCCGAGTGTAGCATGAACTCATCCCGTCTTGCCACCTCCGGGGCTTTGGCGTCAGCAGGTTTACCGGCGGTATTCGCCGCCAACAACGCCATAACAACGACGACGATGTGAAGATGGAGATTCATCATCTGTTCACTACATGAAGAGAAAAGAGTATAAACCGTAATTTTACGAGGGGATTCGTAACATCTTATTCACAAAATCAGATTTTGACATGTTGAAATTGAAGCTTTTTGGTGTACTACACACAAACAAATCTGCCATATCTATACATCTGTGGAGGTTAAAGGAGTGAGTTATTATACACAAATCGAAATTTTCAGTACATATCAGTTTACATCCCGCCCATCTCACACATGTACAGACATCCAAGAAACTGTCTAATGACCTTCGCTTGCTAAGGTCTCTTTTACGAGCTCGAGCATCTTGATGCTCCCCGAAATCAGTAGGAGACGGTAGTCGACACTATAGGGAAAAAGCGCGTGACTAGAGCGAGAAACTGACGCTTTCTCGCAATCGGTGAGAATCTGTTCTATATTCTCACCGCTGTCGGTGAGAAAATTTTAATCTCCACTGGAGATTGGTCAGAAATGCACTCCTTGGCGAGAATCAAGTGTGAGAACAAATTCTCACCGGTGAGAATGGAAATTCTCACTTAGTACAGCGAGAATTGAAATTCACTGGCGAGAATCATCAAGACTAGCTATTCGGAGTCTTTATGATTCTCGCCAATGAACGGCAAGTCTTGATGATTCTCGCCAGTGAATTTCAATTCTCGCTGTACTTAGTATGAATTTCCATTCTCACCAGTGAGAATTTGTTCTCACACTTGATTCTCGCCAAGGAGTGCATTTCTCACCAATCTCCAGTAGAGATTAAAATTTTCTCACCGACAGCGGTGAGAATAAGAACAGATTCTCACCGATTGCGAGAAGGCGTCAGTTTCTCGCTCTAGTCACGCACTTTTTCCCTATAGTGCGAACGAACGACCCGTGCGATCGGACGATGTCCAATGTTTTACTCACGATATACAAGAATCGGCTGTTTTTTCGTTTTCTAACAATAATATTAAGTCATATAAAATGTGTTGTTTCCGTTAACATGTTCTCAGCAATAAGGAAGTCAGTCGGGAACCTTTTTTGTATTTGTTGTTTTTATTATGTGTTACTCATCAAAAAACAGCAACATATGGCAAATCATGAGTTATATTTGAAAACGAGGGGAAAAAAGTTTGGGTTTGGGTTTTGGTTACCGAAGAGTCTGACTCATGTTCGGCCTGATCAAATTCGTGTTCTTGCCGAGCCATTCTACATTCTTATAGGACGAATATGGATTTCATATTGACCGCCATGGTTCGTAGGAATGTGACGGGTTTTTGAACGTGACTGTAATGGTTTTACGTCCACGATTGAATGATGGCTTTCTCTTTATTTTCAGGATATTTGCCCGTCTATTAGCAATGTGCGATTTTTGAGGAAGTCAGATTCCTGAAAAAGTGGGAAAAATTGTCTCGTCGATCCCCCTGTTTGCGGTTATTATTGGCAAGAAAGAACGAACAGTGATTTGCTGTGGGGCTTACGTCAAACTCTTCCTGGTGTTTTCGTTTGACTTTCTCATATTAAATCAGGGAAAATTTAAACTTGTTAAGTCCCCTTTTCTATGATTTATTCAACCATCAACGTTCGTCAAAGTTTTTGTCATTTTTGAAGTTTCAAAATTGTTCATTTTTTAACGTGCTTGGATGATGGGAAGATTAATAAGCGTCATCCAACAAGTTCAAGTTGTTTTCGTTTGTGTGGTTTTGTAAGCTCAGGAATTTATCATCCTTCAATATGTTTCTGCTTTTCGAAATCGCGTAGTTATGCTTACCGTGATGGATACCCCTCGGCTAAAACGTTTTCCCTTTTATAATTGATAATTCATGCTGATATATCTTGGGAAATTTTGACCTTGATCCTGGTACTATGCAGACGCTAAATGGCCATGTCCAGACAAAGAGGAGGACTTTAGGTCAGGCATAAAATTTGAGCAGGCCAATAACAACGACTGTGGACGTGTTGCAACTTACACCGGCCCTCGTCCCAGTTGGCAAGACCTAACCATCGGAAACGTAGTGGCCAGAAATCTGCTGGCGTGGTGATCGAGGCAGGCATTGACTTGAAATGATCTAGTGTTGACACAGCAGAAATCTATCAAAACACAGATTAGTTTTGTCTTGATCAGGTCCCAGTCGAATTTTTGTTAACAAGACAGTAGAATCGTGAAAGCAGGAGGAGAAGACGGCGACAAAATTGAACGTGCATCGGCAGATATTTGTATTCCGCAGACGCCATTTTCAAAGGCTATCAAAAATCAATTAGCATAACCAGCAAACAGAGAGATTGCATGTACTTACCTATGTCCAACACACGTGCACTGAACCTGAATGCAAAATTTAACCGGGGTATCCTGATAAAAGGCTCAAGCAGACCAAATCTTTGTCAAAATGGCGTTCACGTTTTATCTCGATGAGATGTGATGTGGTAACAGTTGCTATACAGCCTACAGGAAAGTTACAATAATTCTCAATCAGGACAAAATGGCTTTATATACCTTTGCCATTTGCATCTTTCGCATTTGTCTAAATAATATGCTGTAATACGACCAACATGATACCACGTTTCAGATGTAATTGATAAAGTCCGCTAATGAGCAGACGGCGACAAATTAGGCCAGAACAAAAAAGTTATATGTTTCTCATCACGCTCGACAGTTGTTCAACGGGTCAGCCAGTACATTTTTCGGACAGTAATTATTATTGCGTATTAAATGATAGTAATGTTGCTACGGAGAGGACGATGATGTATAGATGGTCGGAAATAGCTATTCGATCAGCTTTGGAGCGGTACGCTGTTGGTTCTCAATGATGCTACAATCATGGTAATGGTGAAATGATTATGCCGACAGGATACGTATGTGATCAAAGAATGAAGATCATTAAAAAATATCGAAGGGTTCATTTTCGCTCACCAAGACGACGGTTTCGGAGATTCGCATATGGAGTTCTCTCTCTCTCTCTCTCTCTCTCTCTCTCTCTCTCTCTCTCTCTCTCTCTCTCTCTCTCTCTCTCTCTCTCTCTCTCTCTCTCTCTCTCTCTCTCTCTCATGTCTTTGTGTGTGTGTGTGTGTGTGTGCGTGTGTGTGTGTGAGTGTTAGCAACTCTACCTGGAATTTGTGTCATATATATATTCATATATATATATATATATATATATATATATATATATATATATATATATATATATGTGTGTGTGTGTGTGTGTGTGTGTGTGTGTGTGTGTGTGTATATATTATATAATTGGGGGTATATATAGGGTATGACAATCCTTACCTAACACATAAACTGTAAAGATTGTCATACCTTATGTCTTTTGTAACTTAATTTCTAATTTACTCAGCCTATAAAATACGTTCAGCATTTAATGAAGATCAACCCTGACCTTACGTTTTTCTGGGTTTTATTTTTGGTCTGTATTTTCCTTCTGTAGATATCTTCAACCTGATGAAGTCCTACTTTTAGGACGAAACGTTGTCAAAATTACCAGAATAAACAGAAAATATACAACCAGATCAGGTCACGTGCCCGAAGGGCGCGCTGACAACATGTCTGATTAAAAGAAGTTACGCGCCCGAATCACTCATCGAAAATCGCAACTGAATGATGAAATTCGTAGCTGGCACAATGCAATTTAGGCAAGTATGAGCCCGTGTCGAAATTCAAAAACACACTGACCCCCCCCCCCCCGGGCATTTCAAAAACAAAGTGACCCCATCACCACAGTCAAAACCAGGGTGACCCCCATGAATTTACCGCCCCAGGCCTAGTAAACTGACCAGTCCATTAGTCAACCTGACTGAAGAGTTCATGTGTGAATCGCCCCTGCATGACTAGAACACAGCCAGATTACACTTCAAAACACACAGTGGTAAACCTGCAGTGTCTTCGTTGACAGTAACTACATGAGAGAAAATTTGAGTTTACCATGGGAACAACTGCAAAACGTCATTTACCCATGCGCACAGGAGGTGTACCCTTTCACCCTGCATGTGGGATGTTTTGGATGGGGTCGCCCTCTACGGATACAGTTATTAAAGACACTTTCAAAGTTGTCTTACCATGCACGTTAGGGGAGAACCATTTGATTTCTGGGGGGGATATGGAGGATTTTGAGAAAAAAAAATTGTCACCAGGTGAGAGAGAAGAAAAAAAATTGATCCTGTCATGGCCTTAGAAAAAAAAATTGTTATAACAGACAGAAGAGAAAAAAAATTGTCACAATGCACCAGAAATAAGCAAAATTTGGAAACCTTATTCTCATATATTCTTTGCCGGCTATGGCGGCGCGAATGTTTTATCACAAGCAATTCTTATGTTTCTTTTCCCAGCACTTATGATATAAGCATGCACTACATGGGTCTACTTTACACCTCAGTACACTCAATGTTTTCCTTCCCTTTTCTGACCCAAGAAATCATATTTCAGGATTTCTGTTGCAATATCTCAATGGCATAGGCACTATCTAAAGAGGACTATTTGACTTCTGTAAATTGTTAAAATTTAAAACACAAGACAGGAGTCAATAAACTAGTGTTAAAACCAATATATTATTTTCTCAATATAAATTTGTTAGAAAGATGTACCTTGACAAAAATTGAGGAACAACAAATATAATGAAATACAATGTGTGAGCCTTGTTTTTCTGACCACAAACACCAGATCACAAACATACCATATTCAGGCTTTTCATTAGAAGCTGGCAGCTGGAGAAATGACACAAGAAGGTCACAGATTTTCCGTTCCTGTATATTCATTTGTCTTCAGTCTCTGGCAAACAGAACTGTTTTTCACAAATTGTATTGTCATTGTTTGGTTGTTGAATATTGTGACTCAAAAACTGATCATGCAAAAAATGTAAAAAATATCAGTGTTCAATGTCATTTTCAAACAGTTTTACCGAGTGCAAAATAAACTGAAACTCCTCTCAGATTGCACCATTAAACACATCAATTTCTCAAATTTCCAATACGAGAGGGGAAACCCCCCTCTCGTGCTCTCCCCCTTGGGGTATTCTAACAGTTTCATTTAGTAAACAAATTAAAAAACCTCTCAGATCACACCAGACTGCACCATTGCACACACCAAGATCTTAAAAATTTCCATGCAAGATAGGGGAAAGCCCCTGTGACACTTTCCCCCTAAGCCTCTCTCATGTTCTCCCCCTGTACTTTCAAATTCTGCCCGGTCAGATATCCTAGTGAAAACCCTGTCATAATATCCATCCAAATTAAACAATATACTTTATGATTAGATACTGCGTTATCTTTTATATCTTTATTTTATTGTGACTTTGAATTTCATTTTGATGTGTTCACCTTTTTTGAACCATCATGAGATAAGTGATGATAGTCTAGCAGGGTACATCAGGATTTGAAAGGTCTTTACTGTTGCTGTATTTTGTAAATTTTACAATTACATGTATTGGTATTTAACTTTTCTAAGTGGGGGATCGGTCAAAATTTCAGAGTTAGAGAGGGAGGTTACTCAAATTCATCATGATTGGTGAAGGGGGGGGGGATGTACTCGAAATTTCGGAGTTTCACGCCGTAAATAATGACGGCTCCCTCATATTCAACGCATTACAAACTTGATGACCAATAAAAAAAATTTGCACTGCTACTCCATTTGGAAAAAAAAATTGATGCAGGTCTGACGGTAGAAAAAAAAAATTCTGTTACTTTGACAGGAAAAAAAAATTGCTCCCATACCCTCTTCCTCCATACCCCCCCAGAAATCAAATGGTTCTCCCCTAAATAATGACGGCTCCCTTTTATACAACGCATTGCAAACTTGATGACCAATAAAAAAAAATTTGCACTGCTACTCCATTTGGAAAAAAAAATTGATGCAGGTCTGACAGTAGAAAAAAAATTGCTGTCACTTTGACAGGGAAAAAAAATTGCTCCCATACCCTCTTCCTCCATACCTCCCCCCCCCAGAAATCAAATGTTTCTCCCCTTAGTTTAAAAAAGAAGACTATCTGTGTTTTCCGCCATCGCTTTTTACACGACATGAGTGGATAAACGCTCTCTCTATCATTATTCTCGCCGCATAATTACTACTGTGTCACAAAGATTCCTTACCCACGAGACAGACAAACCACGCGACCTATCATTGAACGCACATTTGTCTTTTACGTCTTCGTAGCACAGATATTGGCATACCTGATGTTTTCATGGTGGCGCACTTCTTCGCAGCTTGCGTCAGCGTATGATACCTTAACAACAAATTAGCCCTTTCTGATTCTTAATAGAAACCCATTGCGTTCTTCTGTTTTTCGGTGAGTATTTCACTTGTCCAGTTTTGGCGGAAAGTGTGAACGACGACCACTTAAATCTTCCAGTGCCGTCTTTCCCGATTCACCTGTCATCAAAGATCTCGGAAAAGGTCCATTTGCCCCGCCTTGTTCAAACTTGAACATCGTGCTCTCTGCCCCTCAGTCATTGACGACCAAAATAACTCATGAAAATTGAAAGAAACACTGCAGTAATGGGACCCCCTACATTTCACTTTCAAAGCAAAACGACCGTGTATCCGTAATGGTATATTTTAAATAATAACACATAATAGCAATAATTTCTATTATTTGTTATTAAATTGTGACTTAGCAATTATTGCAAAATCACAATTTGTTGCTCGTCCAGGGGATGGGGCTCATGGCGGTAATATTGATGAGCCAAGCCACTACCAAACGCTCCATTTCTACCTGAAGTTGATGGTCAAATTCCTATGTCTAAAACAGAGACAGTGTTGCGTGTATTTTTGGTGTACTTTGTGAACAAATACTAATTGTAGTTACTGCGCGTACCTCTTTCTCTCTCCCCCCCCCTCTCTCTCTCTCTCTCTCTCTCTCTCTCTCTAATAAAATAGTAAATAGACGTGATGATCTGGTACGCGCACAAACGACGCGTGGCCGATTTAAACTTAATCAGTTTAATAAGTCAAATAAAATATTTGTGTGTTTCCGGGAACCCGACCTGCTCTATAGGAAACATGCCGACCGTCTGACATTTTTTCGTATTTTTATAAAAGATCGAGTGAATTCTAAAAATAATATGTATCCACATATTACATTTGCACTTGGCTGTGATCGCCCCATTCTGGACATCTTTCCCTGTAGGATAAACTCCGAACAACATAGCGAGCATAAATTGTCATGGAAACATCAAGATATAAGCAAACAACGGCCCAATCAAGACATCACGCGCAGACAAACGACACTAAATCAAAATATTGATGCGAAAGAGCTTTATTTACAAATTACTCGAACACCACATACTGAGATGAAGATGAAATGAGATGGAAATGTGACGTAGATGTTGTCATGGCGATGACGATCGATAGATTTATTTTTACTTTAATTCCAATTTCGCGATTGTCATTCTATGGTAAACAACGATCATCCCTTCTTCCCGTGTTTACATTTTAGCTCAGCGAGGAAAAAATGACGGGAATTGGACTAGCTGTAGAATTTTGTAGCTGTTTATCATTGGCTTCTTACTCACTATTATTAGAGCAAACGCGAGGGTCAGCAACAGCCTCGTTCGCAGTTTGAATCTTTACGAACCGAGGCGGGAAAACTTGCGGCGGTGTAACTTTGCATGTTGCACCGGGCAACACACGACTGCATACAACCGCAAGATGTTTGATGGACACACTAACAAATCAAATTTCTGTATTGTAAGACTTATTACTTTTCTTATTGATAGATAGATCTACCGACTCGTCAACTGGTTGAAATTGCAAAAAGCTCGATGACGTATATGTAGTCTCGTTTTCGTGCTGCGGCAGTGCGAAAAAAGTTGCACCAGCACAACAATTAATCCAAAAATAAAAATCGATGCAAGGACAAATATATATATCTACATATATGTACAATAAGAAACAACAAATATCGATGACGTATCTTTTAAATGTGTAAATATTAAAACTATCGAAGATAGAAACGTTGAAATAAAGTGCACACTCTCATTTTGCATAATCTCTCGGTTCACCTGACTACCACGTGCACCTTTTAAGACTTGGTTGCCATCTTCATCGTATGATGTCTTTCCCGAACAACATTAGCATACCTAATTAATTTAGGGGTTAACAACGTAATCGTCATTGGATTCAGTGATACAATTATGAGATTGACTTTGATGAACTTGAAGATTCAAAATTGAGAAAGTATGTCGTCGTGAAAGGAGACAAACTAGAACTATAAAAATCGGTTTTTTTTCGGTCGATTCATCGTATTTTTTTAACTATCATGGTCCTATTTACTACATAGCCAGTATGAACGAGAGAAGTTTTAACAGAATGTCGTATATAAATAGAGCAATCAGTAATATCAATTATAAAATATCAGTTACTTTGTAACATAACTTTGACTCGTATCAGCCCTTTTTTCTTCGGATAGAAGATGCATTTTTTAGTTTTCAGCCACATAACTTTCAAACGACCTTCCAACTGCATAGCCTGGAACAAGTTCTTTTTTTTTTATTGTAACTTTTTTCTATAATTTGCAGAAATAAATTCAGTATTTTAGGGGAAAAAAGATATACAATCATTTCAACGGTATTCACCATTGACATCAATTCGAATGACCTTTATTGCCGTGTCAAGTAAGCGGGCCGTTAAAGCTAACGTACTACTACTACACACATAGTTTTATAAAGACCTGTTTTCTTAAAAGCGTAAAAATGACGTAGTGAGTGTCTGTCGTGCGCTCCTAGTGATTCACTGTTACCTCGTCTCGTAGACGAAGAAAAACCAACGAGAAGATCCGTTGGTCTCACGATAGTCTGCGTGAAGAGACGAGAGAATTGAGAGACGCGTCGCGGGCCTGCCCTAGAACTGCGGCACGCTGTTATCGTTCGGCGGAGACTCAATATCCGATGCTCCCTGCTCCGTGATCTCTGTCTCCATGAGTTGAATTATATTGGAATTTTCCACAGTTTCCACGGGCGTCGGTTCCGACGAGGACGAGGACGCCGAAGAGGACGAGGTGTGAGGCGAGATGCTCCGTCGACTCCCCGCCGAGTGCCTTGAGCCCCGCGATCCGTGAGAGGTGGTCGAGGTCCGGCTGGTGCCGCTGGAGGTTCTCGTTGCTGGCGTCTTGTGAGAGTCGTCCGTGGACGATGTCCCCGAGCTGATTCCCGACGAGCTCGAGCTGACCGCCTCCGGGTGTCCCATGATAACACCTCGCTGTGGCGATGACGGGTTTGATGACCTCGGGGAGCCGTCGTTGCTCGGACTGTCATGATGTGAATTCAGCCGCGAATTTATCGGTAAATTGGGTGTCGACATAGGCGACAATAGTTTAATCATGCCAGAAATCTGTTCGTCTAATCTGCTCATTTTTCCGTTCAAAGACTCAATTTCTTCCTTGAGTTCAATTTTAATTTCCAACAGGCTAGCTATCAACTGTTGGTCGGGGCTGGCGCTAGTGTTCTGCGAACTCCCGCGGCGCTTCATCCCCTCACGGCCGTCATCGTGTCCTATCTCGTCCAATTTTTGCTCACTTTTGATAATGCCGCTGTCCGTGGACTCGGCCTTCCTAAGGTTGGTTCGTTTGAAAGGCCACTTCGACTCCTTAGGTGGCTGGTCGATCCTGGGTTCCGACTTGGCAGCCGTAAGTTTTGTCATGAGCGGCACGGCGATTTCCCTCCTGCGAGTCGGTTCCATCTCCTCGGGATGGTTCGATTCGGTCACCTTTATCAGTCTCGGGGCGAGCGACGCCTTCACCTTCGACCTCGGGCGCGGAGGTCCGCCTTCGTTGCCGTCGTCGGGCTTTTCCCCTTCCCGTCTGGTGGCCGATCCCTGGCGTTTTTCCGGCACATCGCTCAGCTTTCGGAACCTTGACATCAGTTTCCTGACGGGGTGATCGGCCGGTATCGGCGGCTCGTTCTTCCTCTTTTCCGCTTCCTCTTGCTCCCGTTTGACGTCAGCAATTTTTCGAAATATTAACTGAAAAAATGGAAACAAATGCAGTGCTATCAAAATTCAGAACTAATAAAAAATTTAAGATGGTGGAAAGACGTATGAAGGTTTAATCCTTTAGTGCTGCAATTTTCCCACCAAAATTTTAGTGCAACATTATACCAACTTTTGGACTAAATTGACATAACATTTCATTGGCTTCTGTTTTTTATTAAAACTTGGCAAAATCTGAAAAAAATGACTGGGGTATAATTTATATAGGTGACAAAATTGACTTTGGCGCTCAAAGGGTTAAAGACAGTTTACTATCCGATTGCCTTGGAAAGCTTGAAAAACAAAGGAATAAACAAAGGAATTGAAAGTTTAACACATATTTGTTACAGCAAATCCACTTGTATAGAGCTTTACAGTTGTTGGCAATGTTTAAACATTGAAAAGAATCAAATGTGGAAGGACAAATGCAATTGTGTAAATCGCTAAACTCTGGCCGAAGTAAAAGACACGTTGCCCATTTCAAGCTGAAGAGAAAACTTGGCTTAGCTAAGAACTTTTTTATTTGTTTGATTGTTATGTCCCCAAGAAAATGACAACATCCAGTGAATTCACCTGTTAGTTGTGACAACGTAAAGAAACCCCCATGGCTCGACGGATTTGAAGTACTGTTTGTAAGCCTACCGAAAACAAAATCTGTATTATTTTGCGTTTGTTTGTTTGTTTGGCTGGAGGATTTTACTTTCTATATATATACTTGATAGAAATAATTCTTGATTTTGTTACATGAATGAGACATGTTGATGAAACGGTTGCACACACAGAAGTGATCGAACAAATGATGGCCCGATCTACGACTCTGCATCGCTAGTGTTCGACTCCTCTTTAACGGTAAAACTCTTATTGGCATAAAGGAACCAGCGTTCACATGAAAAGAGAGATGAAAGCCAGAGGCGAAACGGAATTGACTTGTAATGAAGTCAGGGAAAAGATATTATCTTGACTTGGCGATTTTATCTCGTATCTAAAGTACTGACACCTCTCGCGTGTGCACTTTGGTTCGCATGAGTCGCGATGCTTGATTCTAATTCTTGTCTGACAGTTTGATGCCATCACAGAGAGGTATGCGATCAACAACCCAGAAATCCACGGTTCCTTAAGATATTGATAAAAACGCCAAAAGTTTGGTCCAGTCACAAAACATACGAAAACTCCCTCATTCTGATCGAGCGACCGCGACCAATACCCAAAATCTTCAAAGATGGCTTACCCTGTTCCTGAGGTTGTATGTGAGGACCATGTTCCTGGCGAAGGACTGAGCGAAACTGGAATAGAAATCGAGGACTTCGAGCAGATCCTCGCGCTTAATGCTGTGCAAGTCGCAGTAGGTCAGTGCTCTGACGTTGGCCGCTGCTTGTCCCAGATTGGGTTCCTTCCAAAAGTTATCACCGAATACGTCACCTTTTCCTGTTAGGGAAATTGGATAATAAGATGATGGTTAGAACAAAGAAGAACTGAGATTTTTAGAGGGGGAGGGTAAAAGCGTCCATCCGCGCTGGTGAGTTGTAATGTTCTGTCGCATGTCGTTTATCGGTTGCAACAAAGTCGTATCCTACACCTGGTCGAAAAATAATATTTTTTTGTATGTCTTTAGCTGCACCAGTGATGCTTTCGCCTTAAAACTGTCAGACACTCGTACGGTGTTGTCAGTTTTGTGTTGTTAAAGCTTACCTAAAATAGCTACCACTTCGTCATCCTGGATGACCTCGAGTGACCCTGACACAACGAAGCACAGGGTCTCGATACTTTCTCCCTGATGGTACAGAATGTCACCGGGCGCGCTGTGGCTCATCGTGAAATTCGTGGCGAGCGCCCTCAAACAACCCTCGCTGGCTAATCGGAAGGCCGGCAGCTCGTTGAAAACCTTTCTGTTGAGATGGACGCAGATATCCGCTTTCATGTCCTTTGGGCAGTAACTTAACACCTTGATGGACAAACGAATCGGAAATATAATATTCAGTTATTCAGCATGTATCTTATGAAAGTCAACACTTGAAAGAGCGAGAGGAAAATATGCTATTGAAAAAAACAGCCGACGTCCTGCAACAAAAGGTATAAATACCGTACTCGGGCACAAAGTACCCTGTAAATACATTCGTGCCCTAATATTGTAAAAAAAGGCAACATATGATGATAGAGTAATTTCTCCGACGAAAAGAAATTTCTATTGCCGAAATACGGCGGGATTATTGAGTCTAATATGTTTTTGCGCACATTGTCATTTCGAGGAGCAACGCGCACATGTTGAGTCAATACCACCGGCATCTCTCCTTTCACATGTAACCAAAGGAGTAACGAGATTGCGAAGCAATTACATTTCCATTTTTGGTTCGCACTTAAGGAGGTTACTGAATCTAAGTGCAGGAGACATTATATATAATGTAGTTATACATCAGTGATCAAGGATTCATGGATTTCTGTATGTAATGATACTCATATGCGTGCGTGTATGTGTGTGTGTATATATATATATATATATATATATATATATATATATATATATAGCTTATGAATGTTGTATAAACCCATTATTTGCACATCTTTAAGATTTGAATTGGCACCTCCTTTTTTCGGATTTTAGACTTCGAAAGTCTTCAACAAATTTTCTCGGTATTTTCACCGACAGTGATGGTTATTTATTTAAAAAAAATGATTAGAATTACCAGACTGTGGTCAAGATGTTAGACGGGATAGATCTACAGCTATCACCAGTTACAACTTGTGAGACGAGATTTGCAAAACTGACTTGACGTCTTTGATTCTCAACGTGCCCTGTCTGTTTCTGTAAATCTTCAAATTTGTGACCTGGACGCCACGTGCGTGTAGACTGCTCGCAATGATGCGGCGGTAGCCGCGCGTGTTAGACAGCAAGACTGCTTTGTTTATAAAACCTGGCATTTTTATTCAACTTCTTGCGGATGTTGACATGGTAACACTATGCTCTGCAACGCCCAGCCTGTTCTACTGTACAGCAAAGGCTCTAGCGTAGATTGTAATATAGCAATCATGAGTATGTATTTACATTTCAGTGTTGGCCTGCAGGGAGGTCAGACTATTCGACATCGCAAAGAAACTGAATTGATCGTTTGATTTAATTTATTGTCTTTCCATTTTAAAGTCATTTATCATACCCTGCTAACCAAACTATGATGAGTAACTGGTTGTAGATATGTAATAAAATCCTGTTGTAGGCCGTAACATGTAAATCTCAATATATCTATGACGTGATATGCCAGAAATTACGTCATCAAAGCGCCATTTATTAATATCTTCAGGCAGGGGCGCAGGAGGACCCTGACTGCCGATGAATAATTAATCAGTCACCAGATAGGGAGTTATAACGGCCAACACGAGATAACATAACCAAAATGATGTCATCAGACAGCAAGTTTAACCCTCTGGAACTCCATTCTGTGAGCAAATGGAATTGTGAAATTATCATGGTTATTCAGGCATGTTGACACTACTGGGAAAAAGTAGACATTGTATCCATGGATGATCTGCTGATGAAAGGACCATAGCAAATTGCTGGTCAATTTTTTAGCCTTTCCTGTCCAATGGCGCAAGCAAGTCTTCACCGAGGTCCCTGAACATACTCCAATGGTTACAGTGCCCCTGATCATGTTGGTATTCAAGTTATCCCCGCCCGCCCCCCCCAATACTGAAGAGTCCTGGTACATGTATTTCTGATAAATTATGCAGATAAATTAAAGATAAACGTATTAGCTTTGAATCAGGGAGCGAATTTACTTATCATTAGAATTGAGGCCCATCCTTTTCAGTTCTCACATTTTTCACGAGATCGGCACCATCAGTAACCCAAGTCATATATATATATATATATATATATATATATATATATATATATATATATATATATATATATATAAATTATATATATGTGTGTGTATGTTATATATGTATATATAACAGACAGTTTGAGACGGCTAGACAGACTGAGAGGGAAAGACATTCAGAGTGCGAACATTGATTCGAATAATTCAAAGTGTTCACAAACGTAAGGCACAGGCCGTAAGGCATAAGCGGAGCTGTGTAACCGAACCCTGGATTAGAGAGCATTACTGAAATCTTCAGATCATACCTTCTCTGTGTCAATGCCTTTGGTCATCGACCAGGAGGAGACGACGTAATCCATGACCCGTTCCCCGAGTCCCTTCTCAACCTGATGGAGCTTCATGAACTCCCTGACGCTGTTCAGCATGTCGTGATATCGCGCCGTGTTTGACGTCATCTGCTGGAAAATCGTAGTCACGTTACCGAAGATAGAGGCGTAGAGTAACGCTGAAAGCAAAACAACAAAGACAGGCCTATTAGTGGTCAGAAATATTTTATATCAGAAAGGATTAAATTGTGTTGTTTTACTTTAAAAGAAGCAATAAAGAATTGAAAGGACAGAGAGATAGGCACCCGCCGGCAAGGATCGGATGCAACTTTCCAGACTTAGATGATGATAAATTAGGTCGATCTCCACACTTTCCGTACACTAGTAAAAAATAATTCATAATCTGCCATAACTTTGACGATCGCGCCGGCAAAGCTGACAGCCGTAGGGGCAGCCATCTTGAATCGTAGATTCACATCTATACAACCTATTAAGGTCTATGTTTTGCAAGTGTTCACGGAATCGAGGATCGATATTGAAACTGGTGTATTTTTTATTCATCTTATGTTTTTCGAACCATTGAATATAAAAAAGACAGAAAATGCATATTATTGAAAACGCGCAAAGCCAAAAATCGGTTGTAAAATGTCGCCTGCAGCAGAGATTAGTGCGGCTATTGGTCAGACTCCCTAGCTAGGTCATGATTATCGATGCCGCTACAATCGCTATTAGGGAGCTTCCAGTAATTAGAGGGGGGTGGGCCGGGGGAATTTCGCGAACACCTGTACCGTAAAATGTGACCCTCCCGCCTATCCTGTCTAAAATGTGACCCTCCCCCTTGTCCGACATTCTAAAACTTGACCCTCCCCCCCCCCAACCACTGTGGTATTCTCCCCGGGAATAACTAAAACAGTATCAGCTAATTTACATAACAATTGGTTCAATTGTTATGTTAGGGACAAATTACAGAGGGGAGGGCTGGTGTTTTTGGAGGGACAGTCGCAATTATCACGCAAGAATTTTTGAAGAGATATGGTATTTCATACATTTTAGGGAGGGTCACCATATTTTGTGTATCTATAAGAAGGCAAGATGTGGCTGATTTAGTGCTTCATCCAAAAATATCAAATCATAATACATGGAGTGTATCAGGCAAATTATTGAAAATTTACCCCCACAAAACATGCTATATCTGTATTTCATATATGTTTGATAATGTATTTAAATGTACTTTGCTTGAATAGGGAAGTAAAATGAACATTTGTGTACAAGAAATTGATTTCTGAATTTCATCTAAAAAGTTGGTTCACTATCCATGGTGTCTATGATGAAATTATGATTAGTTTTTTTTTTGCAATACAAAAATAGGTAAATCTTTGCATTTGTGTACTCTTGATTATTGATATTAATTTTCTTGATTAGACCAGAGTGGTTACAAGTTCATGGTTGTGCATGAAATTTGATTTTGGAATTTCACTGAAATGTCAATTCACTATGCATTGCGGTCTATGGTGAAACTATGAATATTTTTTTTTTCAGTACAAACTTAGATAAATCTGTTCATTTATGTATGCTTGATTATTTAGATTATTGTTCTTGATTAGACTAGAGTGGTTACAAGTCCATGGTTGTGCAAGAAATATGATTTTGGAATTTCACCAAAATGTCAACACACCATGCATTGGGGTCTATGATAAAACTATGAATAATTTTTTTTCAGTTCAAAATTAGATAAATCTGTGCATTTATGTGTGCTTGATTATTAAGATTATTGTTCTTGATTAGACTAGAGTGGTTACAAGTCCATGGTTGTGCAAGAAATATGATTTTGGAATTTCACCAAAATGTCAACACACCATGCATTGGGGTCTATGATAAAACTATGAATAATTTTTTCAGTTCAAAATTAGATAAATCTGTGCATTTATGTATGCTTGATTATTTAGATTGTTGTTCTTGATTAGACTAGAGTGGTTACAAGTCCATGGTGTTGCAAGAAATATGTTTTTGAAATTTCACCAAAATGTCCATACACTATGCATTGGGGTCTATGATGAAACTATGAATAATTTTTTTTCAGTGCAAAATTAGATAAATCTGTGCATTTATGTATGCTTGATTATTTAGATTATTGTTCTTGATTAGACTAGAGTGGTTACAAGTCTATGGTTGTGTAAGAAATTTGATTTTGGAATTTCACCAAAATGTCAATTCACTATGCATTGGGGTCTATAAATGTGTGCGTATTTTGTTGGTGATTTCCTTTTCAGGAAATATCACACGGACAATCAAAGTTTTGGCTATAATATCAGCTTCTGTCAAAAGTGACTCTCCCCCCCGAGATAGGTTTATAAAAAGTGACCCCCCCCTTGAACTGTTTTCTAAAAAGTGACCCTCCCCCCATTCCCCGGCCCACCCCCCTCTTGTAATTACTGAAGGCTCCCTTAGGTCTCCCTCAAATGATTTTACTCCGTATCAGCAAACTGAGCAAAAGAGCATCATCACGTCATTGCTGAATAGAGTAATATACAGTAGATGATAGAAGTTTTTCCCTTACATCCAATCACCATCATGACTATAGTAAATATCTTCTCCCCGTCGGTGTTCGGCGACACGTTCCCGAAGCCGACGCTGGTCAGGCTGCTCATGGTGAAGTAGAGCGCTGTGACGTAAGCCGAGCCTTTGGTTGGGCCTCCGGTGGCAGCGGTACCGGAGATGTTGTAACTGGCGTTGATGTCATCGCCGAGCTTGTACAGCCAGCCGATTTCCGTGGGCATCTCGCCCTGGCCGATGCTGTACCAGACGCAGGCCAGCCAGTGCGCCCACATCATGAAACAGCACATGAGGAGGATGAGCAGGGCCGCCCCGTACTCGATGTAGTGATCCAACTTTCTGACCACGCGGCCGAGACGCAACAGTCGCACCACTTTCAACGCACTGAACAAACTGCTAATTTGCTGTGGGGAAAGAGGGCGAGAAAACAATGAGAAATTGAACGGTGGCAGGATGGGTAATACTGCAGAAAATAATTGCTGACAAGTTTTCAGGAAGGAGCGAATTAGAAGGCCAACATAGCGAAAGTTGAGCCATAATTTAGCATAAAGACAAAACTTTCATCAACGAGACAATCATGAATCGCAAAAGATTTTCGCGTTAGCTTTTACTCTTACGGGGAAACTCTAACTTCACTGGCGAGTGACTAAATCATGTAAGTAAACTTCTTTTACAGTAGATTCACAGAATCAAACATTCTAACAACAGATCAACACGGTCTGATCCCCCGTTTGTCTTGGTTTAGTCTGGACAACCTGCTGTCGTGAATGCTGACGCCACCGGCGTCCTCTCATGCGCCGATTTCCACCCCAGGGAAAACCAGTGCTAGGATGTATCACTTTTGGATTGTTTTAGACATCATGCATGAAATCACTGCTGGAAGTCAAATCTGACAGAAATTAAAGGGGTTCTACTGACACCTGTCGCAGGCGTACTACATTGTCGATTCATGGTTCACTCCAGAGTCACGCTGTGCCAGACCATTGAGACTGGATAAATGGGATTGATCATATTTATAACACAGAACAAACATCTGCAGATTACTTATATGGAATAGTGGGAAATTGGAGAGAAAAGAAATCTAAATGGTGCGAAGTTTGTTCAAAAAGTTGTTTTTGGTTACTTTTACGCTCGAATTGTTTAAGTAGAGCCCTGATCACCAGCCCATATGATACAATTTTGTCAAATGAAAGAAGTTTGGGCTCTAGCCGCGCCATAGTCGTGCCGATGAGAAAATACTGCCTCCATATTGACGTTATAGTTACGAGGGAAACAAAAAAAAACATTGCTGACTTACGTCATCGACGTCGTTGAAAGCATTGATGACGTCATAAGGCAGACAAGAGAGCAAGTCGATGACAAACCAAGTTTTTAAGTAGTTCATCCTGATGATCTTGGGATCGGACACGACCTCCCCGCCGGGCCCCACGAAGGTGGTGTGAAAATTCAAAATCACATCGATGAAAAACACGATGTCGACGATTCCGTCCACGACGATGATGGCGTAATCTTCCATGGATTTGGTGTTAAAGGCAACGTTGAAAGGCACGGCGACAGCTGTGTAGAAGGTTAATACCAGGATCACCCAGTCCCAGATGGCTTTAAAGGTGCAGTAGTGAAGAATTATGTGAGGAGGCGTCTTTGGCGCTTCTTGCTTGTATTGTGGTAAAATTTCAGAGTTCAGATTCATCATCTGTGATATAGAAAACAAGAATTATGCACAGCTCTACGTAGATAAACATGTACACATATACCTGTGTATGTATGTATGTATGTATGTATGTATGTATGTATGTATGTATGTATGTATGTATGTATGTATGTATGTATGCATGCTTGCACGCATGTATGTATGACTATCTATCCATCTATCTATCTATCTATCTATCTATCTATCTATCTATCTATCTATCCAGTCATCCATCCATCCATCCATCCATCCATCTATCTACCTATCTATCTATCTATCTATCTATCTATCTATCTATCTATCTATCTATCTATCTATCTATCTATCTATCTATCTATCTATCTATCTATCTATCTATCTATCTATCTATCTATCTATCTATCTATCTATCTATCTATCTATCTATCTAATCTATCTATCTATCTATCTATCTATCTATCTATCTATCTCTTTATATATATATATATATATATATATATATTTCTTTCTTTCTTTCTTTCTATCTGTCTGTTTTGTTGATAACTAGCTGACTATCTTCCTGCCTATACCTATGGAAACAGTCAAGATTGACACTTACATGAGTAAGTTGTGATATCTGTGATTGCTTGTTGGGTTCGGCTTTGACATTTGGTAAATGCTGCGCCACTTGAACCAGGACAGATCTGCTCCTCGTCACGGTCCGTGCCAAACGTGCGAAGCGTCCGAGCCCTGGTGTGGCACCAAATGAGATTAACGCAAATATAGCAAAAGAGAGTGAAAATGTGGCAGTAATTTTGTTCACAAGCACGGTGGTGTTGTGGCAAAAATGACGTGGATTTTTAAAATGAGGCTGTATCAACACATCAAAGAAATGTTAGAAGACTAAGAAGATTCTATCTATCACTTCAAATAAGAGAGTTATTTAAATATCGATCATCGTATAGTTATCTGGAGGTGAATGAAGGCAGAGAACGACAGATCGGAGAGATTGACAGAAAGCTAGAAAAGGGACAGACAGACAAAGACGGGGAAGGGGATGATCCGACTATAGGAGGAAAGAAGACGGAAAGACAGGACAATAGAGGGAGATGGAAGAGAGGTTGACTTTGGGAGAGACAAAGAAAGGGATAGACGAACGGAAGGGAGGCGAAAGTCGATACATTCAAAGACAGAGCACGTCGTTACACTTGAAGACGTCTAAGGAAAAAACAATATGAGATCGTTAGCTATGATAAAGATGGAAGAAATTTCAGAGAAATTGTAAGATGTTCAAAGTTTCAAATAAGTCTACTGTCACACGAACGTGCACGACTAAATACAAGATATGATGAAAACTCAGGGTACTCCGTGGAGTAAATAAAAAACGAACGACGAAAACCCATCAAAATCTGGGTAGTGTGTTCTGAAAAAAGATGGAAGTTGAGATTTTTTAAAATGTGTAACTCTTGTGTAGGAATTGACGAACCAAAATAAAAAGTGAGGAAAAACAACAAAATGGGTGTGATATATGTGTGATATTACTGTGCAAAGACGAGCACAAGATAGCATAGGCGCAGCGAGTTACGGCATGTAGGAAAAGGTGAAATGTATACAAGTCTTGTAAGTTTACTACAGAGCATGCAAATGATTCTAAACTACCACAAAACAGAAGGTCTAGCATATTTAAAAAGGTAGCAACCCCTTGACAGCATAATTGCCAACGCCTTTCACAATTCAAAGAAAGCATACTACACGATGAACAACAAAACACTAATGCCTTTTCACCCCTTAATGTCACTACGTGTTAAGTGTCTGCGTAATATATGAATTCCAGGTTATGGTATAATGTTTCTTTCCTGTCTGGATAGGCGTTCAGTTTAGGGATGGAAAACGACCTCTAATTTCTATGCTAATTAAAAGAACGTGCACGTGCAGGACATTCACTGAGAAACGCTTGATACCTTCGGGTCGATCCTCTGTCATGAGTAGAACAAGAAATGGGATGATAAAGAGAAGATAAAAGAATTGGCAAGTGAAAAATATTATCTCGGCGTAATCCCTAAAACTTTATGAATATGGCGCACCTCTTTCAACAACAAGAAATTATTCCATTTTTATCTTACAATTTTTCTATGTCCGTTGATGCGAAACTAGGTGTGTTATGACCCTTAAAAAGTTTTATGGCACAGAGTTGAAAATATTCGATGGTTGTTATAATGAATACATTTGAGTATGTGTTCATCGCGAAGATGTAATTTGAAACGGGCCACAATAGCAAATAATAGTTTATTTCATGATTTGCTATAATCGGAAAGTTTCAAACTCATATACATCGTCTGTGAACTACACAATTTGGACGTCATTCTTATGCAATGGTAACAATGCTACACTTTTTCGATGGGTTAGATGGCTTGCAAGACAATGGATGCGCGTTGTGCACATGCAGAGATTCTACTTCTCGCGGCGCGAGCGACTCGGCCTGCGCTATAATGTTATCTCTTGCGTGGTTTCTGAAACCGGCTTGATGCTGGTTCAGAGGCGATATCTATCTCGGCCCTGGAGGAAAAGAGAGACTAGGCCCAAGGAAAAATGATATCTACAAATCGAAGATGAGAGGGTCAAAGGAAATAGGGCCAGAGATAACAGAGCTGTACGTTGCGTCATTTTCTATGAATTCGCAATCACCTCCATCTCATATACACGGACCGTAATCAGCTGTTTCAAATGAAGCTATTCAGTGGACACTGTCAACAACAAATTTCCTTGTAAAGGAAAGGTTTCTGTCTCTCGTTCCGGAGAGTATTGGTGAAATCATACCACTTTCAAATTTTAGGAAAATAACTGAGAAAGGAGAAAGCTTGACTGGAAATGGGATCTCATTTCAAACGATCATCTTTCAGATGCCTTCAAGTTCGTGAGATGGACTTTCTATTAAAAACAAATGATATAATAGATTTAATGACTCCGTTTGTCTGTTTGACCCCCACTCTCCTTATCACAAGACCGTTTATCTACAAGGCAAGAATCTTTCTCTTAGAGTAAAGGCCACTTTGAAGGCAGATACCCTTATCTCAAATCCTTATCTGCTCATGCTGTATATATATATACATTTGTTTTTCTTTCACTCCCACACACAACAGAGCTTTAAGAGGAAGTTCTTGCTGCTGGACGTCATAAATGATGTAAAAGCAAACATGTATAGCTGGTGTTTGACGACTTTTATCTATAGCTGTACATGCATGTCCTATTGAATATGAATGTGGACATATTTTTATGCCTACTATTCGTAAGTTTGAAGATTTCTTCTCCCCGGAGATAATGCTGAAATGATTGAATGCGAGAAATATATATTCATTGACAGAACAGGACCCCTGATGAACTTTCAACCCTGATGTTTCCGTGTTGTGAGTATACCCCTTCTAAATTGACAGGACATTTACAAATACACATGCCACAGTAGTAAAGGTATGTTTTGTACGATGAAAAAATATGGGAGAAATGACATTTTTTTTTGACAAGGCAGGGATTTTTAATTACAAGCTACGCGGACTCGTGGTGGCGCTACTCTTGACATGTGCAAACACACTCGGAGAGGGTATAAACACCACAGAGGCATGTGGCCGTGTGAGTAATGTGTGTTAGTTGCTTTGGGGTTGATCTCAATATCACCTTATTCAAATACTAAAAATGCGACAGCCTGGTGTGGATATACGTGATTTCGGGTGTACACTTTAGGTGCAAAAAATTATTTGCATTTAGGTAATCAACCCATTGTTGTTATATTGTTGCTGTTATTTTTCTTTGGTAAAGAAGCGGACATACCCCTTGTAGATTCATCTTCTATTGGCTGTTTTAAGGCTGTTATGTCTTTGAATGTGCAGAGGAATAGGACGACGTCATCTTTCTCGTTCCTGATTGGTGCAACGTGCAGCAAGAACCAGAGAGGCGTTCCTAGACGATGAAAGATGATACACATTATGGCTTTGAGTTAGTGATTTAGATAATGTTAGCATCAAAGAATGAAGTCATGAGGTATCGGATGGAGAATGTGTTAGGTGGCGGGGGAATTTGGTGACATCATCATCAATACAATAATCATCATCATCATCATCATCATCATCATCATCATCATCATCATCATCATCACATCAACAACAACAACAACAACAACAACAACAACAACAACAACAACATTATCATTATATATTTGGTCTAATCTCCGAAAACAATTTCACTAGACTTCTAAACAATTTTGGTAATTAAGATTGTTGCACGACAATATTGTGACACAATACTAGTTGACATAATACTGGTTGAATATTACCGTGGCACGCTTTCCTTTGCCTAGGCCTGTTGTACTGACTTAAGTACAAGAATCAGCAAATATATTTATAGCTTGTAAATTATTCAAAAATCAAACACAGAATTCAGAAAGTCAAAATGACACTTTTGAAAAGTTAGAGCCTATAAACTTCAAAAGATAAGAGATTTCTTACAACGATAGTTTTTACCTATTGTTTTTTGATATCGAAATCACGAGGTGTGCCCCGCCGTTTAACAGCTTAAACTGACAGGGACATTTTATGAAAAAAGTCCTCGCGGTATAGTGTGCAATGTCGGTGACGTCACGACGCGTGCCAAATAAAATTGATTGTGATGAATTAAAAATGACTTTAAAATGCTTCTGATATTGAAATGGTGTATGTGAGGGGAAAACTCGCCGATAATGTCAATATTGGCAGGGAACATTTAACTTATGAATGATGGTCCAAATTAGACAAGCTTGCGCCAAGATTAAACATGAGATAACGGCGCAATTATCTTCCTATCAGTACTGCGTGTCGGAAGAGAAATTTATGGCCGACTCTGATTAAATCGGATGATAAAAGCGCCTTTATTTTTTTAAAAGTTTTAGTGAATTTTTTTCATTTTGTTTTGGGAGAAATGGCGCTTTTCCGAACAGCCTTACACATAGCATACGCACACCTCGCCTCGGTGGAAATTACTGGATTCTCGTTTTCGTCAGAAATACGTCCTCACAGTTTTTGAATATGTACGTCTTTGCTGATCGCGGGGCTTAAATTGTTCGCCTCACAGATCTGAAACGAGCAGGTGCCATCGGCGACATGCATGGCAGGGCGGGAGCATACTCTAGTCTTGTTAGTACGCTTTACAGCTTCTATCGCTGTGGGGGGACATGGCTGATCACGAGTAAGCGTGACTATGCGTGTAGATTTTCTCTGCTGTATTGCTTTCTTCGAGTTTACGAGCGGTCTGACCAGAAGAATCTGTGAACTCCACTCAATTGAACTGATGCAGTCAAAAAAAACCTCAGACATGTATGTATCGCTCAACGCAGACATGTGAAACTGTTTTACCGGTTATCGGAAGAAGATACACGCTTTCACCTGATGGGGTATTGAGCTACTCCTTCAAAGCGAGCATTTTCTATCAAAATTTCAAAAGAGACTCAAAAAGACTTTTTGGAAAGTTTCACGTACTATTTTAGCGACGATGACCCTGTACACTTTTTCTTCATCGCCAGAGCAGGGAATCAAAGAATCTTACAAAATGCACTCTTTTCACAAGCTCCCAAATTTAAGTAGAAATATTTCGCAAAATTTACTGGATGGAACTATAACGGTTGACTGCTCGGCAAGAAAACGTTCCGGGATTTATATCCGCGGGCAGTCGATCACACTTTTAATATTAACACAGAATTTTTTAGTCATGGAAAATTCAGAGTAAAGGATTCTTAAATATCGCCGACTACCTAGACACACACGATGAAAAAAAAATCGCCGTGTTACTTGAGTCACTCTGAGTACTAATTTCGAACGCAAAGCGTGCAACCTTGTCATGGGGAGTGCTAAAAATCGATCTTTTTAATTTCCTGTAAGTGAGTCCCCATGTAAACAATGGCGTGTTCGCAGCTGGGTTCCGCAATATTTAGGTTCATATATGCGCTTTTTTGTGAGAGTAATTCTTCGTGTGAAAAGAGTTTATTCCTCTCCCGGTACCCTAAACAATTGATTTTCTTTTGGTAAATGTTTGTACATGTGTCTGCTATGAAAATGTTGAATATTAATGATCATATAGTCGCACGGTTTGCGAACGGGGTGAATTAAAGCACGCTTCCGTATGCAGATCAATAACGCGGTTTCTTAAAAGGACATCAGTGTAATTTTGATACTTTTTTCGTGATTTTTGTTCTCTGAGACAAGAACATCTTTCTATCTTATTGTTCTCCGTAGGCGAAGCATTAGCCATGCAGAACACAAACACAATTTTGTATACTGTATGCAATCATGTTATCATGTTATTGTGGTTGACAATGAGTTCTGGCCCGGATTGAAATCCGCTTGACGACAGTAAGCTTGAACATCACACAGATACAAAATATGTGTAGGCACACTCAAAACGAGGCATTTTCGAGGTTGAAGAAGTAACTGTTTTTTCAAAGAAAGGCCGGAGCTTTAACATTTCACACGATATAAAAAGACAGCACACGTCCCCTGCATGTGCGAACATCGTATTGCGTACATGAACATTCCAGCAGCATGCACACGACTAGATAGAACATGAGTCGCGTCGGCAAAAAAATACTTAAACATCAAGCAGCTGTATTAGCTAAGATACTACTAAGAAATGCACCATTTGATCTTTGGAGGGTTTTGTTAAAATGGAATCAAATTCGAATGCAAATAAACTTTTGAAGATCAAGCATTAATTAATTTGTTTGCAAAAAAGTAACCCCATGACGAGATATTTCAAAAAATTATGAAAAAATATACATGTTCTCCCTCAGACCAAAACATGTTGAATATTGGAATGCGGAAATGGTAGCGTACCCCTCCCAACACCTCTTCCCAGGATGTGCATCCCTAACTAAGATAAACTCGAGAGATGGCGAATTTTCGCCCCTGTCCAAAAATTGAAAAAAAGGATATCGAAACTTACTGTTTTTCTTGTACATCAGGATTTCCACCTGAACCATTTCGTAGTTCTCGAAAGCGCTCCTGACTTTTTTGATGGTCTCCTTGTCCGTGAGCTCGCCGTACATGAAGCTGCAGGTGCTGCTCCTTTGCATAACTTCGGCTCTGTTGTAGCCGGACATTTTGCAGAAGCCGTCATTGCTATAGACGATAGGGTAGTCGACGATCTGAGCGTTAGACAGAAGGAAACTGCTATCTGTAAGACGGAAAATTGGAGAGAAAATAGAGGAAGAGAGCTGAGTTAATAAGGAATGAAAAGTACAAACGTAGAAGTTTGTATGTCACCTCCGTCATACAATGCAAGGAAAATTGTGACTTTTTTTGTTTTCTTTCAATTTGGGACATATGTAGTCAGCTAATGTTACTTCAGTCCACTGCGCTAAGTTAAAACAAAAGCTAACATTACCGGACAAAATTATTACATAATATGTTAACCAATCAAATTGCCGGGTTGGACAAGCTTCCGAGAAATCTGACCCGTGCAAAACTTTACGAATCTGTTGTCATGAACTTTAATTCAAGAACTTACTGTAGTTGAATAGTGATGTTCGTTCTCTCTCTCTCTCTCTCTCTCTCTCTCTCTCTCTATCTCTCTCTCTCTCTCTCTCTCTCTCTCTCTCTCTCTCTCTCTCTCTCTCTCTCTCTGAATGATGGCTTCGATGACTGTTAAAGGACAAGCAGCAATTATAACTTAAACGATGTTGTCACTATTCTTTATTTTAATGTCATCACATTCAACAGTTTCTCGTCCCACTACCCAAAACCATGTTCAGAATCAACTGCATAGTTATAGTTGAAAAGTGAGTTCTCGTCCGAACTAGAATTCAAATGTAAAATGTAAATAATGGCATAGACGCTGTTGTGGGATGCTAGGTGTGTGAACAGATTTTATGGACTGGAACAAGAATTGGCAATCAACATACAAAACGAAAATAGCACAAAAAGTCAATCAAAAGTTACAGCTACTGGCCCTGATGATAAAATATGATGAGCGAATCAGCTCAGTTCAAACGCGCGTGAGGTTGCTTGGTGATTCTCATCCTCGATTGCTCTGTAAATTTCATCGTAAATTGTGTAAATTGCTATTAAAAGAAATCGACACAATACATCTAGACCTTCGGTCTTTCTCTCAGTACCATTTTCAGTGATATGGCCTGTTTCCCCCTGATGAATTGTAAGGTGGCGTCCCCGAGGGGGGGAAAAGATGTTTTTGTGCATTTAACGTGAGATCATCACTTCGAAAACAGCGCAGATTGCTTTAAATCGAGCCTGCAAAACTTTCAGTCAGGTGGTCGGGATAGTCACAACGAGCGATGTGTTTTTGCTTTGTTTTGATTTATTTATTTATTTATTTATTTGTTTGTTTATTTATTTATTTATTTATTTATTTATTTAGTTGCACCCGTTGCTTTGAAAAGTCCCTTCTGCTGTTGCTATAGGACATTCTAATTTAACATCACGTATAACTATACACTGGTACGGATAATCTTACACAGCAGGAAACCTACTGATAGTTCCACGAAATAAGCAAAGACCATTAAAAAGATGGAATCTCGATATAATAATAATCATGCAGAAAAGGTAATCATATCAGATATCAATGCTTCATCTCACTGAGACATCAGTCGCCTGTTTTATCATCTTCCCAGAGGCACAAAAAAACTGCAATCAATGACGAATTCTTATCTCCGAAAAAAAAATGTAAGAGCGGGCGGATAAAGATAAGACAGCTGTATGAAATTTTGATTGCAATTTTTGTCATTTATTTTACTCCGGTTTAGTAAAATCTGAGCAGGGCGCGTCGCACTTGCAAAATTATCATCGTACGTTTGTTCAACGCTCTAAAACATGTTTCTACCTTTTATACAAAAGG
Source organism: Ptychodera flava (assembly GCF_041260155.1). Taxonomy (NCBI): domain Eukaryota; kingdom Metazoa; phylum Hemichordata; class Enteropneusta; family Ptychoderidae; genus Ptychodera; species Ptychodera flava. The sequence continues at coordinate 22,055,471 of NC_091941.1, forward strand.
TTCGTCTTTTTTGTAGGCACGTATTCCTCCTTGCGGCCTCGGGGGTAGTTATGGAAACTGTGTTGAAAAAATACACGCCCTATTGTTTAGTTATAGTTATTCGATATAGCTGTGCACATAAACAGAGACGATTGGAAGAGCATCGGCGTTTACTTTGATCTCAGAGAGTAAAAAACATTGAAAGCAACTATATACATGGTTATCCTAGTCAGTGCTTTGATTATAGAAGGTATTGGGCGCTGTTCAAGCATATATATATATATATATATATATATATATATATATATATATATATATATATATATATATGTGTGTGTGTGTGTGTGTGTGTGTGTGTGTGTGTGTATGTATATCGAAGTATACAGATGTGGGAAATTACAGTGCTCGGTGCTAAAGCAGAGGGTTATAAATAATAACACAAATTACTTCAAACACAAAGTAATGAAATCTGTTACTTAAGTTTCATGCATCCTGCAAGCTTCAGACAGACTTGAAAGGATTCTTAGCTCTACGCTATCATTTATATGTTTGGGACGTACCATTCTATTCGTAGGTGGTTTGACATTTGATAAATAATATTTATCACCACCAACACAAATTGGAGTAATACAAGAGTGAAATAGAGTTGCAAAAGTTTGTTCACACTGAGCTTTAGCACCGGTGATTTTTGTATAAAAAGAATCATCGAAAGTCGATTCATTAACAATATCGTATCAGATAAATTATACAATCCCTCAAATCACTCTTCCATTTATGTAAAACAAAATTAATATCATTAATTATCATACCATCGTCACCATAAACTTCAGAAGGAATGTCCTTCTTATACCTAGGTCCTAACTTATTAATTTGGTTCCAAAATTCTTTTGGATTTGATGCATTTATTCATTTAAATTCCATATTAGACATCAACTTACGATGATATTCTCTCTTGGCAGTTCGAAAAGTTTTATCAAACTTTCTTCGTGCTGTCAAAAACTCATGTTTCAAAACTAGACCAACTCTTTTAGAACACTGACTATTCAGAAATTTACGTTCTTTTTCCCTTAAACCTTTCCAAAGACTGGAAAGTTCACTCGACCAGAATGGTTTAGACGTTTTACGTTTTCTAGAACAAGTAGGGAAATCTCGATAATCAAGTTTCGAGTCCATTTCATGAAAAATATACTGACAGAGAGAATCATACATATTATCAATGATATATTGGTTTTGTTGGCTAGCTTACATTATAAATTAATTTGCGTCCAATAACGAGAGAGAGAGAGAGAGAGAGAGAGAGAGAGAGAGAGAGAGAGAGAGAGAGAGAGAGAAAGAGGCCGGCCTTCTCGCAACTCTAATGCAATTAACGAATGTTATGCAATATCTATATGATGACACAAGCATGCGTGTTTGTTCTGCCTGTATACGTTGACATAAGCTTATAAGTCTCTTGATATTCAACGTTCAACGGCTTGGCGATATCCTTTCACTGCAGTTGTCTATGGTTGTTTCTGTCTTGCCCTCGGCACTTGCAGTTCCTTTTATCTTGTTTCATGCTTCCCGTTTTGTTTTGTTTTTGTGCAAAATTTTGTTTATGATGTTTATCCGTTTACTTCTTGCAATTCTTACACTTCTTTTGATGTTCACATTATTTCGCCTATCGAGCAATATTTTATATCTCGCCCACTTTTGTACCATTTGTCTTCACCCGAATGAATGCGATGTAGGAATTGCCGAAAGGTTGGTACGACAAAGATCGTTGAAGATGTAAGAAATTTGCTGAAGACACCATTTTGTTTCAAAACATGTCGATATATCTATTCACTACGCTTTTGTGTACTCACATGTTTATATTATTTGTGTATTTAGAGGTGAAGGTATGACTGCAGTCATCGTAGTAAGTGGAATAAATTATTTATAGTTTTGACACATTACAACTCACTTTCACTTCATTTGATATCGTATACCTGTCGTCTGAAGTGTTTGAGTTCTGATAGAGTAAATTCGGAGTAAAATGAAAAGTGCACGTATACACACCCAGCACCGATACACGCGTACGCGTGAAATGCATTGTCAAGCGCACGTCAAACAAAAATTTGAACGTGCCACATCGCGCGTGTGAGAACCTTGATTAAATATGAGTCATAAAACAAGCAAACGTAAATATCACGGTGCCTGTGTTTACCTTGTTCCGGAACATTTGAGATATGCAATTTCTTGTATTTCACACCTAATTATATCTCTAACTCATAAGTCACCAACAGATATAATCACTATTGTAGTACTGTGAGTCCACTTGGCTATGACTGACGCAAGCTCTGTGAATGATGCACAAAATGTACTGTGGTGTACAAACAACCGAGGCAATGTTGTTTTGGGGAGACATAAACAGACGGAAACAACATGGAAGATACCATGGTAACGTATCTGGGGGAGTGTACTGGGCTTATGTCATGCAAATATTACAGATGAAGTGATCATGACAAGGAAGTCTGAAATGAACATAAGGAAAAAAGAAGTGTTTCCGTCGTCTCATAACAGGCTCTCATTGAAACGAGTACAGGAAGAAACCCGAGGAAGTGCAGCCTCGATCTTCTAATGTTGACCCTAATAAAACAGTCAGACTTCTAAATTGCTTGATCGTAATATTGGCTTATTAATGAGCCTTATAAGGCCCTGGTATTCATTAATTTGCGTTTAATTTAAATTTAAGCCGAGTTTTTTCCAATGAAAAATGTCCTTGTCACCCGTTCTTCTGTTGACAACAAAACCACAGTGACTACGTTCGTTGCTATGTCGACAGCCCAGGCCACATCTGGGGGGGGGTGGGGGGGGTTACTCCCAAAGGTGTATGAACAGAACATTCTCGGTCGGTAGCTTGTCTGCTGTAATGCCAGCCGTGAAATCCCATGCAAGTAAATTGTTTGTGGATTTCTTGAAGAAGTGGGACGACTACGAAGTCCTGTAGAAGATGCGTTGAGAGAAACTGCATGGCCTTTACATTTTTTTTTATATTTTTACATTTTGCCAATGTTCAGCATGGCCTCAGATCGCTTAGACCGGTAAATATAGCCGCGTAGCTAAGTCCCGTCGCGCTTTCAGAACACTACAGACTCTTTCCACTGACACACACATAGACGCACAGACAGAAAAAAGACAGAAGAATACACAAATACACCCACAAATTTTCCAGTTGTTCTCCGACTGGGCTTCAATTGCAGAGCAGGCTATCAAGCTTGGACGCCATTAGAAGATAATGTCACTGTTTTAGGTAGAGAAAAAAAATCGTCCGCGCCAACGTCACTTAGTCAGAATTATATACATTATGAGTTTGAATCTTAAATAAACAAACTGATGACGATTGTAGATTTTCATTGATTATCTATTTTATCGAATTTTTTTTCTCCCGTTGGCAGTGAGCAATATCACATGCGAATACCGGGCGATTAAAACAGGATTTAAAAACATTCAAGCAACTGATGACGTCATATCGCGATTGCTGGTAGAACTGATTAATGCGTTTGTAAACGTTGTTCCCGAAAGTGACTTTAAACTTCTCCTCCTTTAGGTATGCATGTACTCTCATCCTCAAAGCCTTTTTAATCCGAACAAACGAGCATCGATTTCAGCGCATGCGTCAACCTCTTATAGGGGGGGGGGGGGAGACCGCTTTTCGTAGCCAGTAATAGCTGAGCTCAGCACGGTTCCCCTTACCTAATAGAATCCTATAAGCAGTAACAAATGGCCGAGGCTAATGATGTGTGACTGTACGTGCCAAAATGATGCCCAAAGGTTCAACGGGAAGACCAAAAGCAAATTAGGCCCATTACTGTTGTGCGAGTCGCTCGGCAGAATTTTTCAAAAAGTACAACTCCATATCTATCTATGTAAAATTTTCTTGAAAAAAAAACCCGTGATAATAAAGAAATTTATGGAGAAAATTATATATCATCAGTGACAGGATTTAGGGGAGCTATATGCATCCCTGTAAGACGTCGACTGCATCAAGTACTTCGAAATCCTCGTTAATGGAAGGGCAACCGAGCTCTAATTGGCGTCGTGATGGTGTGAAGCTAGGCCGGCACAAAGAATGAACACTTCGCGGCGATGAGGAATACCAAGGGTTCTACACAGGCGGAGAGTGATTCACAAGCTTGATTGACAAAATACTCATTTTTCACGCGGAGCCCGACTCCAGACAATGCAACAACATCTTGAAGACTGCGGGGTTCAAAACCACTCAACCACTCTGCACTCTGAAAAGATGAAACGATGCTTCAAACGACCGAGCTTAAACTAGTTGTTCTTGTCTGTGCATTAGCATGCCCCTATCATTATTTTGACGCTTTACTCCCTTGCACTTACACTCGCGCCATGTTGGACGCCATCAGAGATGAAAATATTACGCAAAATCGCTCACTTAAATAAGACATTCAGTCGGGTTATATCAAGCAACGCGGTCTTTAAAATTGTGATCAATTGTCCACCCTCTTCATCCCCTGGCGGGCAGCTCAATCACAAAACCTGGCACGGTGCCGTGGCAACCGTGTCCGCTGCCATGGCGACGCAAATTGGCATAGCAATCGCCAGGATTCAAAACCCGTTTCGTAATGCATATAGCTGACAATAAGTGAATAGCCATCGCTCTTGTCTTCCCCTGTGTTGATAAATGCATTCGGTATAACTATATTTCGCTTTGGGGGCGAGCAACATGCCCGGAAGGTCACGACCAATAATGACGATCGCTGTTCGAGCGATTCTCGACAGAAACGTGCTGCTGTCGCCATGGAGACCCGCATTGTGCGGAAATTTGAAACGCAATCATGGACGAACAAATGGCTGCGTCGTTGTTTTCCCCTTTCTTCTCCATCTTCAGACACGACTGTGACTATGAACAAGCAGTTTGGCGGACAAAACAGACCAAGTAGTATAGATTTTTGGTATTGAAGAAACCTTAATTAGGTATTTAAAAGCCTTGAACTCGACCAAAACCAGAGTATTGAATAATCGCGTAGCGAAATGGGGAAAAACAACATTTTTACAGTGGAGGTCGATTATGATGTATATCCGCGCCCACTTTACCTTGAGTGTTCCTAGTGCACTGATGCAATTATTCTTTGAGAACTACAAACAGAAAGGTCCTAAAATTTCTGCCGCTGTTCTTCCAAGCTCGCCTACAAAAGCATAATTGATGGCGAAAAGTGGTATTTATAGTGAAGCGGAAATGAAGAAGAGACATGTTTTGTCATTACAATATAATCTTGACATAGTTTTCCGTGTGAGTGGCGAGTGGTTATAACAACCTCTGATGAAATTACGGGTGCTCAAAATTATCAAACTAGATCATGACAGCAATTTTCATGTTTCATGAAAATATTAATACTAAAGTCGTATGATTGTTGTTTACCAAAAAAAGGCATAATGTACTTGATTCTGCTCGATGAAAGAAAATCTTTGATATAACAGAAAATGATATATTACACCCTGACCTTTGCTCTGATCGAGTAATTGAACTTATTCATCATTTCTCCATCTTTAATAGGATGAAACTTCCACCTAGATCTGTTTTAAGTTCACCTGCGAAATGGACAGAAGCTAGGCAGGTCAGCGCGACACTTTTACAGAACGCAAAGCGCACATCTGTTCCCGATTGAACAGACGGCAGATCCGAAAGACTGAACGATGCACGAATAGAGGCCACTTGTGTCCGTCGCTTGCAAAAGATACACGCAAGTACGCCGGGCAGTTTCATTCATCCTACTGCATTCGCCCGCAAGTGACTGACAACTTTCACCATCTCTCGAGATTCGCAGTCGACGAGGGTGCTACTATCTTGATATTTCAATCCGACTTTTGGCGACGGCTGGCTCGACAAGTTAGTTTAAAGTCAGATGCGTCTATATTTTATCTCTAGGTCACGAAAATGTTATTTGTTCAGAATTATTTTCAGTCTTGTGATGAGTCGCACCTGAATGCCTGCTTAATTCTGCTCGAGTCTGTGGAGGATTCGAAATACGAGGCCGGGCTTTGTCGTTCTCTATTCTCGATGAATCCGTACGCTAGGCTCATAAGGTCAGCATTGTCGTTGACATTGATATTTTGTGAGAAAACATAATGCCACGAAGACTACACATTTACTTTACAAAGAAAACAAATTTGTATCAGCTCCGTTGCTTTCATCTTTTTCTGCGTTGCGCACATGCGCACTAGGGACATTTGCAAATTAGCGTGGGGATCTCCATGGCGATATTCAAATTTCAGGGCTTGTACTTGCACTTTTCCGTCGGTGGCAGATGTCGACCAGGTCACACTGAGATGTGAGTATTGAAGCAAGTTTGCTGATTGAAGAGAATTGACGATATTTAGTTTCATGGCCCCTGGCCACTGTCAGAGGAACTCGGCTTTTAACAGACTCCGATAAATAAAAATCACTCCAATCCATTTTTCAAATACCCGATGAGTTAAAAACAGAAAGGAAACCCTGTAAAACACCTCTGGAATTTTCCAATCACAGACATGCATAAACGACAAAACGCTCTTCAGTCACTGGCTTCCAATTTGCATGACATAGAGAAACAAAATCGCCGATACTCAAACTACCTTTTGTGCACTCTGAAGAAAATGATGTTTTTGACAGATGCTTTTCATATATCTCTCTCCGAATTTCAAAGAACCATTGTCCCCCCGTCGATTGAGTTTTTCTTCCGCAGCTATCATTATTTTTGTTCTGGAGTTCAGGGGGAAAAAGGATCATGTTTTCCCAGGCGGCTCGGTGGCACTGATATTTTCTTACATTTTCCTTATCTCTGAGTTGCCCTCTGTGCCTCTGTGCGATCGCTTCATGGATAAAACATCGCATGACGACAAATAAAACAAAATGCCAGAAATAAATTACGATGTGTAAGGATTTGAAGACATTGTAAAAAAACCGCTCACGCGTTTCTTTTTTTTCAGCAGAGTGTTTTTGGTTGCGTGTGGTTGCTGGAAATTTATCGTCTCGTACAAGAAATGAAGTATCGAGACACTTTGAACAGTGCAGTGTGGCAAACCACAGATGTCCACTAAAACCATACACCATAAATTCAAATGGGGGCCTGTATGATCTCAATACAAACAAAACAAGTGCATTTTTTATTTCCAGTGGCGTTTATTGGCAAATTCCATTAGAATAATTACCAGAGTGAGTGTAATTTGGTTATCGTATTTATTTTTGCAATTTAATACATTGTATCTACGGACGCCCCATCGACAGGGATAAGCCAAATATTATTATCGCATTATTGACGAGCATTTCCACTCGCCGTTCTCTCTATCTCTCGGGTATAAACAAACACGGAGACATGTTTAAACTGACATTTCAGCAGAATTAAGTTATACCCTTACATGGAAGGCACACTCTTATTCTTTTAATACAGCCGTGATTTATTTGTGTTAATAGTCGCGATAATTTTTTTTCGTCATTTTTAGATTTTTTCTCCAGACCATATCAACGAATCATCTAATTCTGAATAACAATTATCAAGGATTAACAGGTACATTTTCGAGATATGTTTATACATACATACTTACATAAATACATACATACATGTATACATACATACATACATACATACATACATACATACACACATACATATATATATTGTATACATTTTGAATATATATATATATATGTATATATGTTTGTGTTTATGTTTATATATATGTTTATATATATATTATATATATATATAATATATGTGTGTACATATGTGTGCGTGTACAGAGAGAGAGAGAGAGAGAGAGAGAGAGAGAGAGAGAGAGAGAGAGAGAGAGAGAGAGAGAGAGAGAGAGAGAGAGAGAGAGAATTGAAGTATTTAAATTGAAGATACACTGGCACAGCTGAGTTATATATCTGAATATTGCAGAAATGTACGCGTACGGTAATTTTATTGCTTTGCACTTTAAGAAATTTCATATTTATACCGCTCTGCTCTTTTTTGCATCGAAAACTATAATTCCAAGAGAACACACCTGTAAGATTCGATACATAATATATAAGATACTGTAAGATGTGTTGATTTCCAGAGAGTTAAGACGCTAAGATGTGTTAATTTCCGGAGAGAAAAAACATTTTTTCCGGCGAGCAATCGTTGAATTCAAATGACAAAAATAATTACTTCGCGTAAGATCATATATCAATATTGGCAGACGTTGAATGAAGGGAAGACGTGAACGAAATCATATTTCCACAATTCTATTAGGCGTTCACTACACTGATCAGCAACACCAAATGACGGTAATTCAAAACTTGCTGAGTTGCTGAGTTGCTTGATGATGATGATGATGATGATGATGACGATGATGATGATTGTTATTATTATTGTCTTATTGCTGTTGTCGATTATGTTGTTTACTAGACTGAGAAGAGGTAGTGAGAAAGCGATATTTTTGCGCCGTATTGTTTAACTTCGCATGCCGATTGGCAGCCTGCACGGTCGAGCCGTCCCCTTTCAACAGAGAATCAGAAAAGCGCACACGTTCTATTTCGGAGTAACGACGCATCATGAAACTATCGGATAACCTGTTTTATGAGCATTTATCAGTTTCATGAAAATGAAGGCCCGAAGTGATATTTCTATGAAAATGTTCGTTTTAGGACAATGGACTATAGGCCCATACATTCTAAATCAGAAAATGGAAACTGTTTTCTCATTTTATTAGGGCAGACGATATTATGTTAGAAGTAGTAACGCCGGGGTCAGCAATAATATTTACTATAACATATTCCTTTTCTTACATATCTGTTTGTGATTTATTTCCTCTGTCCTTTTCACTGTTGTATCTGCTTTCATATTTTGCCAGTATGCGTGAAGTCACATTGATAAAACATTTTTGTCGGTCAGATTTTTGATTTGTCTCATTCAAATTATAAAATTTACTATCTCTAGGTTCTGCATGACTTTGTATTCGAAGAAAAAAAGTTGGTCGTCGGTGTTGATATTATTAAGCGCACATTGAATGAGTGAACTGATCCGGCTTTTGAAATATCCTTCGGCGTCAAGAGTCGCCCATCAACAAAGCATTCTTATACGAGCTAAGCCTTGCATCCTGCCGTACAGCTAAATTTATTGCCCGTCAGTGATTGCGTTGTATCCGTTCAAAGAGTTTTCATGGAAGCTCTTCACTCATTGGGACAGCTTCACCTGTGATCCTTGCCTCGTGTATTTATTTTTAGCGCATGTTTATAGACGATTGGATTATTTAAGGCGAGGATTTGGCAACCATGTGTCATCAAGGTGCCGTTTTACCGACACCAACACGACGTTTGGGCTGACTGAAGCTACTTTTCTCTATTAACAAACCGTCCAGCTGAAATGTTTTGGGTAGGGGGCTCTCGCGAGACTTCACCGAGAAGTGAAAGGGCCTTGAGACTTTTTGAGAAGACACAGGGCATACCCGCCCCCATTGCCGTATATCATGCGGCTAATAGCACCGATAATTCATCCAGCTTTAATCTTTAAAACCCTGACAATGGCAAACTAATGCTGGCTTTTGATTTACTGCTGATCAGATGTCACGTTCAACGGGAATGTCGAGCTCCAGTGAACTTAACAAACCAGTCAACGTCACACAACTCCCTCCCCATCCGATGTACAGGTCGCTAACTTCTTTTTGGCGATAATTTTTTTTTAAAAAGTGTCAGAAGAAGAAATATTATGTCATTTAAAGTCTCTCTGCGATTTCAATCGTGCGAATCTCGGCCCTGATATTGGCCAATAATAGTGCTACGCCTTTTGACACAAGACGTCACACTACTAGTAAACTCTGTCCTCGAACAGAAATGAATCTTTCGCTTTCATTCGCCTTCTCTGGAAGGAACATTCGCATGTCGTGGAAACATGCTACTGGTTTGCACCTCACGTTCGCAGCGACCCGTGCGAATGTGCTGTGAACTGTACGTAATAATGAACCGAATTGGAAAAAAATTAATACATTGGAAATTTGTATAGATTTCATTTCATACGGTCATTATTATCCGAGTTTACCCAATTTTCAACGCTAGTCTTACAACAACGTTCATTTGAAAAAAATAGACGAGTTGCAATATCGCAGATGGCATTTATTAATCCGGCATCCACTCCAAACATAATATTGTCTGAGTATTTTAAATTAATCAAAATGCGCCAGTGTTTGGATGAACACTTTTCTTCTTTCTAAGCCTGGTGAAAAGCCCGAATTTTTAGAAGCATAGATAGTATGGTGACATCGAGGCCGATTATTCCGACAGAAATTTTCACGACGAAATGCAATTAATGGGCACGCGCAGGCGGCCTAAATTGCTTCGCCTCGCTGGAAGATTCTCGTCTAAATTGGTGCGCCATTCGAGAAGCGCACGTACCATATACCCTAGAAAGAGGAAAGATGCGCTTCGCGATAACCAAGGTTATTAGCCTCTTTTCAAAATTAATTGCAATTACGTCATGCAGTGAGGAGAAATGCATAAATTGAAGAGTGCCGTGCTTTCTCAACGATGTCATGTCTGACAAGCTAAATCTTATGCATAATTCATGAATCCGTTTTATTGTCTCGTTTGCATATATATATGAAGTAAGCAGGGTCATATAGTACGAATTACATCAGGCATATTTTGTTTCAGACGATTGTTTGCTTGAAATTTTCCCACTTACGTACACTGCATTCACTTTGAACATTGATATTGTCGAATGGAATTTTAAAAAAATGTGCTCCGCCAGAATAGTTTGCAATTTGTGCTCCAGTGGAAATGGTGTAATATTTGTGGCCCAGGGCACGTAAAAGAACCCCGATTTACTATCAAGGTCGCCATCGAAACATGAAGAAATTGTTTTATTGAAATTGAGGTAAAGATACAAAAATAGATTTTGCAATCTTTCAGCCAGCGGCCCTATATTACGTTGAAACAGAAAGTGTGGTTAAGTAGAGGCTTACTGAGGTTCAATATTTCCCACTCCCCTCCCCCCTCCCGAAAATGATTCTTTGGTCAAAAGCAGCCATACTATTGCATAGGAAGCTTCATTTTGAGAAGTGTTTGTCTGTATATATATTTCTCTACGTGATATCATGATGCAATGTCTCGTGTATAAATGAATGCAAATTAGCCATACCCTCATTTTTTGTCAGACTCTCCACTGCTGAATGCTAATGAGTTTTCCAGTATGCGTTTTCTCAAAAACGACTGGCATCTGTTGTTGTTCAGTCGGGCTAAAAAAGGGCCAGCGCGGTACCACCATTAAGATTCAATTAAACTCATCATAATGTTCCCGTGCGTGATTTTTTCTCCTTTCATTTAACAGCGAAGGAGGTACACACGGTTTGTGAAAGATAACCTTGTACAATTGGCGTCACATTAGCATGAGAATAATACTGCTGAAAAATATGCGGTATGGATTTTTTTTTGCTGCCTGAAATAAAACTGATTCTCTTTATTTCACGTTATTTGCGTTGAAACACGTTACTCTGCCGAAGTGTTACCCGCAAGATAGTAGGAAAAATTCACAATAATTGTAAGACACATAACGACAATTTATCTAACATTCACCAGTGCTTCTTGTATGTCCACGGTCGCCATGCTCTTACTCTTTGTGTTAATTATATCTCCATCTAAAACCAATACGGTGGGTTATAGTTTAAAAAAACAATTGGGCTGCTCTGCACGAAAGGCAAATTGCCGAATGCCTGGATCGACTTTGCTTGATGGCGTTTGTTGCAGTCCCGTATGGTTGAAGCTTTAGTCAAGCGCTTTAAGGAAACTCTCATACGTTATAATTTCGTCGTGTGTGTGTCGGTTTTCCCCCCATCGAGTTCCTCCTCTGCAGCGAACGAAGCAAACAACACTACCATCACGATTTTTGAGCAAGCAAGCAGGTAGTTATCATGAATATTCGTTTTAATTTCGTCCGGAAAATCAGTGTGATGTCTTTATAAAAAATTCTATAAAGTTAGCGGAAACGTTTGCCATAAAGGAAATATGGTAACGTTGTGGATGCCAGAATGACAGTATGACAGTCATATCTTAAGAGCTGCACGCTGATATCGGCAAATCCTATATGTGTCATCGGAGTAATCTATGATGAGAGATCATTTGGGGAGTACTCCGATTAGAACACGTATAAACTGAGGTGCCACATTATACGAATATGATTTTTCAGGTGGTAAAGTTGTGACGACAAAATTTACTCTCACGGAAGTTTATTGAGGACACTTGATAGCTTTTCCGCTCTTGTTCTGCCGTCCATTTATAATACTCATAGCTTGACCGTTTCACTTTTTATGAGAGCTCGTTTTTCTTTGCAGTTTCTCCTGAATGGTTTGCAAGAGGTTGACGTCAGGCGAAGATGAATGATCTGACCGTAGCTGCGTTGGATGACGTCACTTCCGGCACTGTGACAACAGTTAACCTCGTCCCTTTTTCATTGAAAAAAGTTCAACAGTCTATGCCAATGTCATGAGGGGGTTGCAAGTATTGACATTGTCATACAGTGCCGGTTTTCACTGTATCACCAACACAAAAAACAGCTGTCACGGGGACAGATAAAATCACCAAGTAAAGCAAGCGTGAGAAACAATAAATCCTGATGCAAATGAAAAGTCTACGTGTCGATGTTGAGATCCATGAAATTATACGAACTGATATTTTACGTAGGGGGCCTCGCACGCAATCTGCTTTCATGTTCCCCATCGGCGTCAACAGTAAGTTAGGTCATTTGGCGCGATGGCTCCGATGATCTCCAGTTAAAAGCCAACGATCAAGTGGCACCGTGCCACGCTTAGCTCGCTCCCACGCAAGCATACATTAAATCTTCGGGTTTTGCGATCGTTGATAGTTTTGGCTGGCCCCGGTGTTGATTTGTGAGTCAGTTTTATATCATAGAAATAGTCTGACGGTAAAATATGCCACATGGACTGGTATTTGGACTCTCAATACTTTTTCTGATACTTTATTGATCAGCCGTATGTAAATTCCTTTTGGCACGGAATTTGTCTCTTCAAAACCAAAAATTGCATAGCGACCCCTGTTTTTTTTTCATTCGTGATCATGAAAGCGAATCGTTCAAAGTTTCTTTCAGGAAAATTTGAACCACGGTTGAAAACTTTCAGTATCTGATTCTTCGTGCGCACTATCTCAATTATCCCCGTTGAAATTAAAACAGAAACTTCGGAAAGCAGATTATGTAATCAGATTTAAGATTCAGTCGAACACGAATCCTGTCATTGTGCGAATGTGACATAAGACATAAAACGCAGATAAATGGATGTACCACGTTAAAATGAGCCTTTCTTGACTCCGTTTCAACTCAATTCCTCGTTTACAGGTCTGCCCAGCCTGGTGAAAACAATGACAAGATGTACCAAGTTCTGTTGGTGAAGGGAATTAACGTTTTCCTTTCTTGTTATTCATCGACTGTTCCCCCCCAATATTTCATGGGCAGCAAAATATTAGCATTTGCTTCGTCAACAGCTATGTGGTCTATCTCTTTCACAAACACCTGTCGGTGTTTGCTCGCGCTGTTGTAAAAGATTGCACAGCTTTTCATTGTGTGCAAGGCATGACTGCAATAATGACTTCTTGTCCACTCTTTGCAAAAAATTCCGTATTTATATTTTTTCTGTAAACTGAAAAGAAGAGAGGATAGCAAACAGCGAACTGAGATCGAGGAGGTCTGATCATGCATTTCCTCTAAGCAAAAATGGTTTGCTTGAAACATAAATGCGGGACAAGAACAGGTAATATTAGGGATTCATATCAAACACTCGTCATTTGCAAGACCGAGTCTTTCCTCTCATTCAGTGTGTGTGCGGCATGCCATATGGAATCCACAAACATCCGAATCACTGAGGGGTTTTCAGCAAACTGTGTTGGGAGACACACGAGGATAATTTTACAAGCCAGTATTAATTGTGGCCGCAGACAGCCAGGACATAACACCTCAGGGAACGACGATGGTCGAGTCAACTGAATTAACCGAGGTGACTTTCAGAATGCATGTTCAATCCTCCCAAGCGCCGATATAATCTGTGTTTGTTACGTTTAAAGCAGAGTCCACAGGGAGTAACCATGGCGACGTTTTACCAATTCATTTTCTCCTTAGAGAATGAATCTCTGTGACCATTTCGACATTCGAAAAGTGGTTAGAAATTCCAGCACATCCTCCGAGATACGTTGATTTGCCAAGACACGGTAACAAAGCATATTAACGGACATATGTTCGGAAAGTATTAGTGTGTGTAAGAGCATTCGGGTCGTAAAGATGTAAGCGGCTTTCCACGTTTCCCGTCTTTGGAAAGAATCCTGGCACACGGAGACTGTCACAGAGTATCTAACACGAATGGGGCCTAGGCCCTTTGAACGAAGCGTGCAGTGATGAGTTTGGTACACTGAGACATGATTCGGTCGAAGAAACTAGTCCTGTCCATCACATTTTGCTGGACTTCCATTTTCCTTGGGTTGCTTTGAAGGGCATTACCTCCACCGATCCCCGGGGTATATTGTCGGAATATTACAATCAAGATAGGTCTAACAATCAGTGTCATTCACGGTTAATAAATAATTTACTAGTTCCGAGCATGGTACGTCCATGTTCCAAGAAACAAATAGAAACTAACAGTAACAATAGCGTTGTCTTTATGCCATAGAACTGTTTGTTCCCGTTTTAATCATTTGGAGGAAACCGAGATTTTCAGCTAACGAAACTGTAACTCGGGTGCCTTTGCGGAGGCGTGCACGCTGCAGAAAGTGTGCCGTGAAATGCGCGTGGGCGATAAGTCTCGTATGTGTGCCTCCCTAATTGATTGACTAATTGTTCTTCAAATGTCATCTGGCGTTCTTGAATAGAATGCGGGCAAAGTTCGGCGGATTTATTCTCTGGAGTTCTACAAATCGTGGGTCCAGTATTCCGGTACTAGCCTTATGTAAAATGAAGTTGAACTCGTTTGTTTTGAAACTGGTGAGGGGGATATTGTCCCGTGGGGTAAATGTACACTGTTTGTTTTCTGATACGATCCAATATGGCCACCGGTAGAACATTGTCGTACTCAGATATGCATGCAGTAAACACTGATCTGAGTATTCTGCTCATGTTATTAATAATAATATCAGATATAAATACATAACAAGAGAATAACTATGTAAATTGATATAATTTCGAAATACGCTCGCATATGGCCGCTGCATTGTAATTTTCTACTACTCTCCAAGTCATTACTTAGGCATGCGTGAATCGATTTCTTTTTGCGCTGGTATAAGGACAGAGCGTGAGAACGACTACAATAATGTATAATATGGTTGCCGTTCAGCCATATTGTTCTCTTTTGTTTCTCTTCTTCGTGTCTGAAGCATTACTCAGGCATACTACTAGAAATAATTTCCCTTAAACTGATACGAAGACATAGGGTTGTAATTCTCATATGTATGTAAAAGTTTCTTGTGCTATATGGTCTACGTTTCAAGTCTATTGCAATTAAAGGCACTCCTGAGCACCAACAATCGTAAGTGTCTGTATAGGTTTATTGCAATATATAATCTAATATGGCCGACAGATGGGCATGTTTTTTAATTTTTCATTGCCACGAGCTATTTCTGAGACATATCTCAATTGCTGGTTTTTTTTTCAAAGTACGCATACGTAGACACAGCAGAAGGAGCATTGCGAAGATGGCTGACAACCGATCATATTTATGTTTATTTTTAGCGTCTGCAACTCAGGCGTAAATTTCACTTGATTAAAAAGTGTGATGCAAATTTACATTCACGCGGCTCATGCCAATCAAACAACTTCAAACTCGTTACTTTCAACTGCCGGAAAGGCTGTGTCCGAGTAATCGACGACAACGGCACGGGTAACCCGTGTCAATCGCACCGTCGGGTCGAACTCAAAATATAAAAATCAGGCATGGATGCCGTGTGACTAGACATGCGCAGAAGAACTTCGACGTGGAAGAGGGAATCAGAACAAAAACGAGATCATAGAGTAGCTATCCATGAAAAGAAAAAAAATCTTTTAATGTTGGGTGATTCGTGAATCGCGGGAAGAAATTTGTCTGAATTTCTGTTTCCGTATAAAACGACTCTAAGAAGCTGGAGAAAATACAATCTCACGGTTAGACAGGGCTAACCTAATTCTTTCTGCTATCCAATTAGGACCGTAGAAAGAAGCTGTTACGTAAGCAAGGAACTGTTCTCAGTGACACATAGAATAAGGTCATAATAACTTCAAATTTTCGATTTTAACTAATTAGCTTCCTCAATATTATCTTTTTGTCATTCACAGCGGGATAAAATATTCATCTGCGTAAACAACTAGACATATTGTTGTCTGTAACACGCACAATCTATTTCGTAACAATGTTCAATTACAGGGTCTTAATTCAATAAGATATGCGTTAACTTGCTGGTTTGTAACGCCCCTTCACATTTATTGATTTATTTTTATGTTATTTTAATACATAACGTTTGGTCTCGATCTTGCTATATTTATCACAATTTGTTTACTCGACACTCTTCCCAAAAATTTATATGTTTGATAATCGTGGTAGAGTTACCTTCCCATCCATCAATTAATGGTGCCCACTATTTAATGGATTTTGCCTTTCAAATATTTTTCCCCACTTTGTTTCCGGCAAAAAAAAAAGAAAGCCACTCATGCACGAAAGGAAACAAAATGACTGGTATGGGAACGTCAATACCTGTGCTTATCACTATTGTAAACTATCAATACCATAATATCACATACACTGACGCCGGTAATGGCTGTGGATGAATTGTGATGGTACATTTGTGTTACTTTCTATCTATTTATAAATCTGTTAATTACCTTCAGCCGAAACAGGGCGTGTAGCGAAACAGAAGTAATGGACAATAATTAATTTCGTGTGATGCATGCACTCCCAAGAGTCTTCTCTAGAAGAAGAACTGCCTGACGGCAAACATTATGTGAATCGATTACGCAGGACAAACACACTCGGAACACCATCGAGCCGGGTTCCACCACAGAAAATGCTAAGGAAAATATGGAATTACGCAAAGAAAGCTTGGTTTCTCGAAAAAAATAAGCGAAAGTGATGCCATAGCCGGTGTCAATATACTGACATTAAATTCAGATCCAACATGTTTCAGAACCACCCCCACCCCCACCCCTTCCCTGCTGTTATGCGAGTGACGTCATACTAGCGCTGGCGTTGTGTCTCAGTTGTGAGCGCATATTTCAGAATCTTCAAAAACAATCCATTTGCTAACTAGATCGCCGTTTTTCTAAGTAGGATATGATCGTCATAACGAGGTAAATGCATTCACTGGCATTACACAAAGGCAATGACCACGGGAGGTCGCCGTGATGCTGATTACATTAGCAGTTAAGCTTTTCATAGGAACCTTTTATTAAAATTTGTCCATAAATTCCCCTCCCAGTTATCGGATCGAACTCTCACTTTAATATGCTTAATACTTTTCTCTTTCTCTCTCTCTGCCTTCTGTGTGTGTGTGTATTTTTCGTGACGGCACCTCGAGTTACACAGGCAGAGTGTTTCTCGAACACCACCTGCGCTACCACCATAGAATGCCATGTACATCAACGCACAACATTCCTATAGGATTTCACTCTTTCTCCCTTGTTGTAAGAGCGAGTGTTTACAGCGGGAATCAGACTTGCCTGCGTCTGTACTCACTACAATATAACAAAATCGAATATTTCGTCTCATCACACAAACTTGAGTATTTCAATTCTTCTTGATTAGCGACGACGACGACGACGACGACGACGACGACGATGATGATGATGATGATGATGATGATGATGGGTATTATTATTATTATTATCGACAACAGCATCATTATCGTCGTCATCGATATTCTATGCATCGCAACTGCTTATTGCTGTCATTATTTATTTCATTTTTGTCGTTGTTCTTTATGCAAATAAAGCTATTTGTGGTCATGAATGAGATCAAGATACTTCTGTACTTTTTTCAACTTACTTATGACCCCCTCCATCTAATTCCAGTTTATCCACAGCGAACTTTGATGGAAACACATATTTCAGTGGAAAGATTGCTCATTTATTCTTAGGATGATCCTGAGGCAGATTATCGTGGAATGTACTTCATATCCACTGGGAAGCTTGATTAAAGCTTATTGCAATCTACATGTAATCCTGGCGGTACTTTAGAACACCAAGAAAGTTACCGGTAAGTTAGAAAGTAAAAAGTCCCAAAATTATTTTACCTGTGTTGATGTCTATACCTCAGTACTCCGTAATCTAAAAGGACATAATAAGCTGTCCTTATCTGATAGTATTTGACTTCATTTGTGCTGCTGAAGGGAGACGTTTTGTCGTCGCAAAGTGCATCTTAAGGAACCTTACACATCATTACTGTTATACAAGAACGTAAACATTTTTCATTTGGCTTGTTTTGCCCTGCATTAGTCATAGCTCATCTACTACATATCTTTGCCATGGGAATATTAAAACAACTCTGTCGGCATAGTAACCTCACAGAAAATTTTCATGACGCGTGACATGTAATGAGTCGATGATATACAGTACTTGAATTGTATTATGTGAATCAGACTGTGACATAAAGAAATAAATTGGGCAGTTTTTAACAATGACCGTTCTCTGTGAAGTATCTGGTCAGTTGGCTGTTGGTTTACAAAACTCAAACTGTTCGGGTATTTGTATGGATAGGTGTTCAGTTATGTCACTTGCTTGTTACTATCGCTTAGTCTGTTATAGACGTTTACTTCTTGGGTTAGTTAGCTAGTGGCTGATCAGCTAATTCGTTGATAAGTTGGTTGGGTTTTTTTGTTGGTCGGTCGGTTGATTATTGTGTTTGTGACATTTCCATCGAGTGAGTCACTTAGTTTGTCCCCAGTGGGTCTGTGGCTTTGTCAGTTTGTTTATTTGTTGTACAGGCAGTCAGTTGTTAGTCAGTGAGCTGGTGAATGTCTGAGTGGTTAAGTTAGTTGGCCGGTCGGTCGATTCGTGTATTAATTGTCAGCTAGTCAGTCAATTAGGCACGCAATCAGTCAATACGTGAAAATTAACTGATGAGCATTTTGGGGTTATCTAAATAAGGCTAGCAGTAAATCCGTCAGTCACGGACCCAATTGTGTTGAAAAAGGTTATGCATAATATTTTCGTACGTGGCACTGCTACTGACAAGGAGTATAAACGCCCGTTTGACAAACACCGTGTTGTTTTTGGGATCATTAAAATTAAACCTTGAAGCTATTTTGGAATATGAAATCTCATTTTCTATAAATAAGACTAGAGTTAGGTCGTAGAATGTAAATAATAGAGATCCCTCTGGAGCAGTTTTAGCAGTGATCAAGAATTCATAGCAATTCGATGACCTTTAATCTGCAACAAGAACCTGCTGGTAAACCCGGCTGATTTAACATATCGATAGAGCCATTCAAGTAGTTGGAGATACTTCATCCTCATCTCTCGTCAAAATACCTTCATTACTACCTGTGTCAGTTCCTGTTCAACATATCAGAGTCCTAAATACCGCCATTTTGTTTGCACATCCTACTTAGTTTTTGATGAAGAGATTAGAGTCTGGTCAAGATGTCATTGACCTACACGACATTTCGTCACTCAGACTGAAATCCCCGGTAATAAAAATGACGGAAACTTGAAGCAGTACAACGTCAAAGAGCACCAAATGCCCCTGAAGTGTAAGATCCCTGTGGTTTGTGCGCCATTTTGAATTCTCTGACGATGTTTCCTCCTCGTTCCCAAACCATAAATATTCTTGAAGCATTTGCAGACTGAGATCGCGCGTGTGATTCGTGTGACGAAAGACTTTCATAGAAAGTCACATTGAACTAATTGATTACGCTATTTTTCTTTCTGAGGATCGTGTAAATGTTTTTTTTCAAGGTTCAGCGATAACCATGGTGACAGTCCTGGTCGCCATGACTGCAGATGTTCCCAATCCAAAGATGAAACACGATCCTCATGTCCAATTTTAGAACAGTGTATCGTACAATACAAAAAAAGGGAATCGGCGAATTGAATTAAGGTTTTATGTGTACTTCTAAAGGTCTCAATGCTCAGGGTCTGCATTCTCTGGTTTAGGAGAATATTCGATCAGACACCCGGGCTCCAGACAGATCTGTTCATACCTATCTCCTTCTGTGCACAACACGTCTTTTAAGTTCAATGTTCCATGCTGACATGGATATCACAAATTTACGCCCTATTCAAATAAATGAGCAGAATAAAACAACAAAACGATAAATATTCAGTAGCAAACTGTATAGAGGCGAGAGAGAAAAAAAACGTATATCCGCGCCAATTCCCTTCAGGGTACATGATGACGTCAGTAGTGTCATTCAGGCATATATTTAAATACGTGAGCTGGATGAACCCATGCATGCAATCAAACCTCGCTCGAAAAATTGTACAACAGTCAAACTCTCTCAAATGCGCCGCGCCGCCGGAATTCGCGACAGAATAATACCAAAATGGACAACTTGAGATAAAACAGCTTCACTAGAAACAAATGAGCGAATCGCGCTCTGGCCGTCCAAGTTCAATTTTATATCTACAAGCACGTGGACTGACGGCCACCTTCCTGTATTTTTTGCTGACAACTTAAAATGGTCCAACGCTGTTCAGGTAATTTCATCGTTGTCGACCGTGTTCTCAGGATGGTGGATTCCTCGATATCTACATATACGAATCGCGCCAAGGACACAAAATGTGGTTACGATACTAATAAAACATTGGTTAACCAGATCTAATTGATTCTCACAAAATAAATATTCATCCTGTTTATTCAATATTCACATCACCAGTGTCATCTTCTCCGAACAATAATAAAACTAATATTGTCAATTTCCCTTTGTTAATATGAATTCGTTATGCTCGCAGAAAATGACTCAGCGCCAATTAGGGGTCGGTCGAGTCGCGTTTTAAATTGTAGTGTAGCAGGCTTTTTCGTTAGGAAAAAGGAGTAGGTTTGTGTATCATCTTAGGTGTCCCATGAACATTATGCTTTTGTTTTCTTTGACGTTACTAAGATATAATCACACAGGCAGGAAAACAACGCTAAGAAAAAGGAATGTGTTCAAGCAGCAGCAATTCAGACATGCAGCAAAGAGAGGAGAAGTTTTATGGGCTGTATAAAAGTGAGCATATATGTGATCCTACAGACATGGACTTTTTCTACCTTGTGAAATGTCAATTATTTATTAATTCGATCTTATCAATTTTTGCAAACGAACGAGAGACAAAGGCTGCCGCTGGTAGTGTGGATAGACTCGCGTTGGGAGGAGAAATAGACCATCTCTCTCTCTCTCTCTCTCTCTCTCTCTCTCTCTCTCTCTCTCTCTCTCTCTCTCTCTCTCTCTCTCTCAATATCGTGTCTAACATGAGAATATCTGATGAGTTCCAGATAACGAGCCAAAGGTCGTGGTTTAGATCTTTTAACGTGGTAAGGTCTGAATTTCGTCTCGCGTTTACAGTAGTTGTCCACGTCCGCAGTCCGGAGCGTCAAAACTCCAAAATCAAATGCTTACAAGATAATTTTGTCATTAGGCTGGCGTTTGTATTTCAAGTCACCTGACCTCCTCATCCTTCGATCGGCTGTCAGTTGCATACAATTTAATTAAATACGCTAATGATGAGCTCGTCCTATAAATTGCTTGTTTGTTTGGTTTTTTTTTCATTTTATTAAATGCACGTGTCCAATTGGACCCCATGGCCTCAACAACAACAATGTGAAATCGATACTTGTCCCGGTATAAAGGACGCTTACTTTATCATTTAGGCCTAAAACCGAATTCATTTTTCTTGAATGTCGATCATACCCGCATTATTTCAAGGGGAAAAATATCCAAGATTACTTTTTAAGTGATGCCTTATTGACAAAAATGTCACATTCATCTGGAACTGAAATATTATTAGATTTGGCACAGAAGCAATTATGCCTCTTTCATTGCATGGAAATTATACAAGACGCTGTAACATACAAATAAATGCAGGATCACTCATTAGAACAAATAATACCACGGTAAAATATTCCACTCAAATTAAAAACACGGTTCGTTGGTTCTTTTTTATTCTTGGTTAATGAACTCTTGTGTCGATAAGTTTACTGAACATTGTTTTTGAGCGGAACTGAATGTTGTGGAACGGAAGAGACTGTGTGTGTGCATTTCGGAACCCAGAGTCTTTCGCGCGATAATAACATGCCCTTGGCAGCTCAGCATGGAGCGCCAATCGGTGTGGAGCAGTTACAAATTGAAGAGAATGTCTTACGTAAGACCACAGCTAACGTCAATCTTTTATTTCAATTCAATTTTACATGAGACCGAGTGACTTTAAATTGAAGGCCTGGCAGGTAATGCATACGGCCCGAAGGTGAACTTATGTAAATATATATTTTGGACTCGCCAAAATGCTTTATTTTTTAATTTGATCTAAAATTTTATCAACTGACTCCGATACTAGTATTACCCATACCATTAATACAGCAAAGAGATATTGTCAGCGATTATCATGATGGTGGAATGTACTGCATTGTTCAGCGCGTGGTATTAAAATTAAAGTTAGGGATAAAATACTCATTTAGGCGTTTTCTGTGTCAAGGAAAAAATGAAATCCATCGCAGATGAATAGTACACGTAACTGAATTGTCAAATATAAGTCCATGCTACTGTACACCAAGGTTTGTACTTTCGAAAGAACTCCTGTTAGCTTATCAGTATAAGATTTCTGATAGTTTGAATAATAGACATTTCACCGCTTTTCTATTTTTGTCAAAACCGCTGAAGGTTTGTTTCGGACAACTCTTAAATAGCTTCAAGATGTCGAGCAGTACAACTGATTGCTTCTCATATAATAAAGAAATGACCAAATTAATGGGAGAATATAGCGAATTTGGCACCGTACGTGATCCACATAAAAAGTGGCAAAAAATACAGTTTTAAAAAGGATAATGGCGAAATTTAATATGTCGTGTGGAAATAAATCTTCAAAATGCCATGATGGAATCGCATCTTCTGTCTCCTATATAAGTTGTCAATTTTAGTCATCAACGTATCACAATAAATAAATCAATAAATCTACAGGAAATATGACGGTTAGTGACGCTTCAACAAACGCTGCTATTTCTGTCGATCGTTGTTTCAAGTGTTTATTTTTGAACATTTCTAAACTTACCGATGAAATCTATCAGACAATCACAGTATTTTCCTAAACAATTTTCATCAATGATATTCTGCAGCGTGACACGGGAATTTGATGGAAACAATATGAAATTTTTCAAACTCTCGCGCTTTATGAGATCTAGATATTATTAAATAATAATAACAACAATAAAAACAACAATAATTATTATCGCTGTTGTTGTTGTCGTTGTTGTCGTCATCACAACCATCAACATCACCATTCTCCTCCACATCATCATCGAGAAATTTACATAACCTAAGACACTATTGACATCATTACGACTCTAGATCTGGTGCAGACTGAGATATCCAGGTACCTATTCACCGCTAATGGTGCCTACGGAACAGTTTCCAACATCACGCGTGACTGGCGTTCTTTCATCCTGGCATTCTTCACTGAAATTTGGCTAACTGATTGGAATCATTTTCCCCGGGAAAGCGTCTTTTCCCATTACAGCGATATGACACAAGACAAGGGGTCAAGCTCTTTCAGTGACAAGATGCACTAAATGTAGAATTCCTTTCAATATCCCTTCAGTGGATGAACGGTAAACAAAATGCCCGATTGACGGTTGCTGAGATTTAAAAGAAAAATTGAAAAATTCTAAATTCACCAAAAAAAATGCCTTAAAGGTGAAACAGAAATAGCAGATTGATAAAATGGTGAATTAAAATGACAGCAACGTGTCTTGGAAACAGTGCGACAACTTGAAAGCTCGTCGGCAGTGGCCTTTACTAGGCGCTTTCGCTTCACATTGATATTGAACTCCCTGGGACCGAGCAGACATCTTGAAATACGAAAAAAGTAGTCCCGATAAAGCAAACGATTCTATACCATTGAAAATTAAGTCGATAGGGGACTGAAATAAAATTGCCGAACCGTAATCTGTTGAAAATACCGTTTTCTCTGCCCCGGAAATTACGTCAGAACCATAGATTAATAATCTGTCGTGACATTAAGAACATGATATCCGACCTTCTTTTATGCGAATAAGGCGGGAAAAGTTGGAAAAGTGCCCATTGGTGTCGTCTGAGCTTGAAGATATACAGAAAGTGTACTACGTGCTCGATCGTCTCGACGATATTGTGATCTGGACTGATAAATATGCATGACTCATCTTCCTTAATGAAAAGAAAATGCAAATGATGATCTGTACTGAAGGTGGACAGTTTGACAAAGATTGGAAAATTAGTAGCTGCCTCAGACAGGGCGGCACCAAGCAAGCTCATTCTAGAAAGTTTCAGTGACGATTAATTTTTGCGAAATTGTTGACTTTGCGAATAATTAGAATCCACCTTGATCTGTTGATGGCCGTCCCGTTACGCTCCAATGCGGGTTTCATGCACTGTTTCTAAATATATCTCAAGAAATACATCACTTAAAGTGGATTCTTTGAGTATGGATTGTAGTTGGATGGTAGAGTAATTTCTAATTATTGAAAAAATACCAAACGTGTCGGATCGTCTTCAGGACTAGATGATTTTTTAAGTATATGAAAACATTGAAAAAATACATGTAGCATCGTCTGCAGGACTATCATTTTTTTAAAATAAAATAAAAGTGATGAGTTTTGCTGTTTAACCTGTATTAGAATTCAGAAATTCAACTTCTACAAAAACAAGAAATTTCAAAAATTGATATCCCCCTCCCCTCCCCCACCTCCTTCCTTCCGTCGGTGTACGAATGTCTACATTTGAGCTCAAAACAGGTTTGGTTCATTTCTTCACGATTAAAAAAGTTGAATTCCCCAGAAAGTAATGCACATTTTCACCGTCTTTTGTCAGTTTGTGTGAAATAGCGCTGAGCCATTATATCTTGTTCGAACTGTAAACATGCATAGAGATACAGCATCACTTAAAACTGTTAAAGAAGCACCGTCTATGTATCAGGTTCTAAAAGTCTAACAAATTTCTTCCAGAAGAAGCTGTCAAAGCTAAGAATGGCGTTTTTCTCAGCACATGCCAAGAGCACGATCTTTTAAGACTTGCTCGAGCAGGAACAGTAGGTTTTGCCGTAGTAAAAATGGACTACACGGCTCCTATTTGTTTCCACTAGACCAACCTAATGTGTGAGAAGGGTCAATGTTTCCATGGCGACAGAGAAGACTTTCCCTGAACGGATATTGTGAACAGATATAACGAACTAGAACATGTACAGCCCGGTGAGGTGACGTTCCCTACCCTCGGTCCTGCCATTGACTTTTAACTCCGTGACCCCTAAGCCGGAGTGCCCGCTCGACGCTCGCGGTTATCTCTGTGCTGTTCGACATATACAACGCCTGCGTGACAAATCTGCACGCCGCGCTGCGCTATCGATCTTCGATGATGGATCACAGCGATAACCATCTACCTTTAAACCTCCCCCGCTGCCTATCTAAATATGAGATCGATTTTTACCTGCCACTTTTCCCTTCAGACACATTGCCGGATAATTTTCCATTCGCAATTAAAATTCTGGAAGCAAACAATTTGCCCGCACACGGTTAACTAAATCTGCAAAATTTGCGATAGAAAAATATATTCACAATATCGTTTTCAAAAAATATGCCGACGGGTGTACATCGTATTATACTATATATTTTTTTCTGTTACAGTGCTTTCGCAATTATCTATTTCTTACATTTTGCTTTATTTATTTTATTGCCTGTCTCTAGTTAAGGTTTGGTGATGTCTGATTTTGGCGGGAAATTCAGTCCCGGCGGCTGCGCACACTCGAAGTCAGTGTTACATTTTTTTTGACATGTCGTCGCTGCGCAACGCTGCCAAAGTGGAGATTGGTTGTAAAACGTAAGTGTTCTGTGTATCAACACCGAAATCCCATTCCAAATATGACTTGCGAATTTTTCTAACCAGTGGGCTACTTGATAGTGTTAATCGAATCAACATTACGGTAATTTTGAAACGGTTTTTCAGACACTTTTGACACCAAATCACCATCTATACACAATTATTCCTTTATGGTGAAAATGCGAAAATAGGTGTGTTTGCGGCACATGCATAGACAAACCATTAACGACGAAGAGACAAAGTTTCCCCTTGTAACCTATTGTTTTATCATGATAAGCAGGCACGTTAGGCCATCTGTTCTGATCATGGAAATGAGTCCAAGTGCTTCCGACTGACCTTCCCGACAAAAATAAAAAAATATGCCATATATATAGTCTCCGAAAAATAAAGTACGTCAGTCTGGAAATGTGAAATGTTTTTACATTCTTATAAGGGTAAGAAAACAAGGAAATAGCTGCTATTTTTTTTTAATGCGGAAACAAAGTACAGGGTGAAGGGTATACTAAGTGTAAGCCAGGTTTACCAGAAACATATTTTTCTTTGTCTAAGCTGTAAATCCGTCGCGAAGCTACAAAGTGAAAAGCTCTCTATGTCAGTGTCAGTTATCAACATCTTGACGTTGACACATGGTGTCGTCTCCAGAACAAACAATGTAAAGATATCTGTTTGCGGATGAGATTCAAATTTTTGAAATTGTTAAAAAAATGTCCGTCAGCAGAATTTTTGCTATATTCCGACTGAACTCAATTTAAATTATTCTGTTTCGTCATCGAAGTGGCTACCATTACCCGGCTTTCCAAGTTACCCTCCGCTTTCAGTCGATTTTCATTAATTAAACGAACAAGACATTCATCATTTAATTGCAGCGCTGTTATTAGGGTAATGAAAATATGACACATTATCACAGGTCATTTTGCCTGATGCATTTCAACCTTCATCGTGAATACGAAGTGACACATTTTGTGTAGTTTGATCCAGGAAATTGTGCCTGTTTTATGAGTTTCATGGAAGAAAACGAAGCACTTCATCGGACGGTGCATGACGCGCCAGGATGTGACGTTGCAATTCTCCGAAAACACGCCGTTGTGTTTTTCCATCGTTCAACACTGTTGTTTCAAAGTGGCGCTATTGTTGTACAATTTTTAATCACATTAGCAATAAATCTATATGTCAGTCATGTCAGTTACGTTGATTAATGTCATTGTTTTGTATGTCGCCGATATAACATTTTATTTCGCTTTATTACCTGTTGACCTTTACCCTTTTATGGGGCTATGCTGCTGTACACGAATACCAACACACACACATGCACGAATACCTGCCTGGGCATTCACTTTTATTCGCAGGTCGAGGATTATATTTGAGTCATCAGCATCTCTCTCTCAGTGTGTTTTCTTTCTTAATTTCCATATTAACCGATAAATTTGTCATAGGCCACCTGATTACCCAAAATGTCATTGAAACCTCTTCGACGCTTAAATTTCTGCAATATTGATGACGATCTGCGACAGAACAGATTGATGTTTCTCCATATTGCACTTAGAGGGGGAACCTAGGTACGCTCATTTTAAACGATTTACAGGAAAAATCCCTCCGCGAACTCATAGCATCAAAACACGAGCCGAACGAGCACAAATGCCTAATCACACAGCAGCGCACTGATACGCCGCATTATCTTTGACCGATCGTGCAAGACGTGAAGTCATGACACTCCTCAAGACACGGCAATACAGATTGATGGCAATTTCAATCCGAAAAAAAAAGACCCACTGAAATAACCTCAAATAACTCCCTTTCATCCTCTCGGATATAAAAACTGGCACTATAACAATGATAAACGCACGACTTTGGGGCAAACTTGGCGTTTCTGACGTCTCCGCTGAGACCGACCGCTCATCGAGATTTGAACGAAGATCACGTGATTCTTTCATAAGCGAAAATAGTTGACGTCCTTGTACAAGAATCCACACTAGTTAACTGTTATACATGAACTGAATGGCGAATTTATAAGACAAAAAACTATGTTTTAATAGATTGTGTTTCCCGACGTGACATTTATTCATTCAAATAGTGCGAAATAAATAAATAAATCATTAATGTTCAGAATAGATTTTACAAAGACGTTGTTGAAACCATTCGTGGCGCCATGCTAGTAAAATTTCACAATTTTCGCATGAAAAGATTTAAATATTTCCATTCAGTAATCCACGTGACCTACCCATAGGCGAGTATGTCTTGTATTACAATGTCAACTCAGTTCGTGTTGACGACGATAAATGCGGGTACTTTGACTCAAAATAACACCCATACCCGTTTACAGCAGACAATTCAATATCCTGCATCGTTCTGCACCCAGGAATGCTCTCCATTGTTCGCGAAAATTGGAATAAATAAAACGCAAGGTTGCATTGCCAAGAGCGATGTTCATGCATGAAAAAAATTATCAGAGGACGCCTGCAAGTCACAGGGCCATTTATTGTGTTGGTATTTTTGGTTTTGAGTTACAACAGTGTATCATCTACTACACACATCCATTACACGGTCTTTCTCACCTAGCCCACGACAGGACACGAAAACTCAGTTGAGGTGATCAACCGATAACATTGAGACTCCCGGTCCCGCCATTTCAAGTCATGCCCGCTGTTATCAGCATTTTGAAGGTCTAAATTGCTTGTTGAAGTGTGTAAAAAACCACCAGTTAGCCTATGTGTCTCATTTTCGTCGATTCATCGCTGCGCCAACCTTCACCCCAGCGCAGCGCGCCAAGTTTGTAACAAAAGTTTCAATGACCTGCATACTATATCCTACAGGTCGAGTACGGAATTCATAATTCATGCAATTAAGTTCCATTGTCCCTTTTTTCCAACAAGAGTTTTGTTTCGAGCGATATCATACTTTACTCAGTATTCAGGAAAAGAGAAAGGACGAAATGTTTTGTTGATTATGAGATAATCGGCCATAATGATTCTCCTTGTATGTTCAGATACTATTTTTGTATCACTTTTTCAAACCCTTTACAAAGGCAATATTTTGTTCGGCCTGAGGTGAATCTTTTGACATAATTAGGGGATTTGGGATTGATGTGTGTGGAGAGACTTCAAATCTTATTTCAATGAAGTCATTGGTTTGACTAGGCTGGTTGCAACTACGTATCTTGACTTGCGTCTATGTATGATGGTTTGCAGTTCGGTATTTACGACGCCAGAAAATGTTTGCTCATGCCAAGATGGCGGGAAAGCAGTATCCTTCAAGCGTCACGCGCAGTACGCGTAAAGGCTTTTAGAGAGAGTGGGGCACGTCCTTTCCGCTAAATTAAGTGAAGTCGATGTTCGATGCACTTCATTTTAGACATCCATGAAAAATACTACGAGCAGATTCCAGCAAATTTGGCCGCGATTTTCTCGATAAAGGGCGCCGGATGTCAGCGAATTCCTGCCACTGCCGGCAGGAGACGGCCCCGCCAACATACACACACCAAATCACAGAACAAGAAAATGTGAGGCCTAATCAATTGGCAATAAAAATGTCTTTCCGTCGCTTACATTTTAGTGGTTTTGCTGAGTGAAAAGTTGTCATGGAAATGACCACCTAGCAAGCTCGATTGCTTTGGATGAGAACGCTGAAAAGAATAGGTCTTGCTCAGTAAATTTATCGCATTATTAGGTGAAATTGTGCGCCTCGATTCAGGGG
Source organism: Ptychodera flava (assembly GCF_041260155.1). Lineage (NCBI taxonomy): Eukaryota > Metazoa > Hemichordata > Enteropneusta > Ptychoderidae > Ptychodera > Ptychodera flava. The sequence goes on from NC_091941.1 coordinate 22,085,124, forward strand.
AAGAAAGCAAAGTTCCTTAAAAGCGATGAAAGCAAATGCGTTGTGTGTGTATGTGCATGGCGTTTGGGGCCTTCGACGGGCTATTCGTTTTCGCGCTTTTCTGAACATTGTACGGTTGAATCCGTAATGTTTTGTTTTTGTTACAAATCATAATGTCTCAATCGCGGGCTCAGTGTATCAAAATACGATACGTAAAGTGCCGGTCGTAAAACACGCCGGTATGCTGTTCATAATATAAAAATAGGGGATCACACAAGACTTCCTCGACAACATCGACGCCTGTTGCTAAGAAACAGCCGCATCAAGCCCCGGGTTTCCAAGGCGACCGCGAAGCCACAGCTCGAGATCACCCATTTCGCCGCCCCGCTCGCGTTCACTATAGTCGCGCATACTAACGACGCCATTTTTTTTTTCGAGATCGCTTTTAAAATTTCGGAGACAGACACAGTAACCTTCCTACCCTGGGGACTGTCGCATTCTCGCTCGTGGATAGGCATCGCGTAATAAACAGCATCATTACCGTCTCCATGTCGCTAGGCAACAGCGCAGAGGAAGGGCATGACCGTGGAGCAAACAATACAATAACCATTATTCATATATTTGGTCTTATCTTATATCATCAGCACCTCTATGACATAGAATGCGCTGTATGATGTATCACTCGCTATTAAATCCTCACCATAAGGCGGCAAAGCTGAAAATTAATAGGCTACCCATTGTCATCCTTTCTCGTGGGTCGGGCCGGGGATAACCCCAATTCCGGCTCATTTGCAATTATTCAGAATTATCATTTCCCAGATTACATTGTTAACTCTGATTTTATCGGTAGTTATCGAAACTGGTCCACACATCTTCCAAGCGCCGCTGTATGTTCGATGCGCTGTGCCCTTTACCCTCCCTGGCATTGTTTGTGGAAATGACACCATACGTGACAGTCAAATATATCGCTCGCAAACAAAGCCTTTTTTTATTTCTTACCGATGTTAGTCGGTCAAAACAATTATAGGTTATCATTGATGTCATAGCGATATGAAGTTAAACTTTCTTACAGATGTTTTGAGAGACGGTAAGAAGCAATCAGAGGACGATTATTGTTTTCATTTATTTTCACCTGAGGATGAACGTGTGCAGCATTGGACGATTCTTAGGTCTTCACGGAAGACACCGAGTATATTTAATTTCTCAGTGAATGTCAAACTGTGTCATGGGGACAGCTTACATGGGTATTATACTTTGACTTTTAATTGGCTGATTCGGCACAGAATGTAGCACCATGCTACACCATCAAGCAAGCGTGGACGTGACGCCCTTGAATGCGATACTGTACAGAATCTCATTAGGACTGGGTGAACGACAATTCGAATTGTACGTTTCAAAAGACATAAAATAAATAAAATAACCTGCTCCATGTTGACCTGATGGTGTTTCATCCAACCGGGCCAAAACATGATCCTGCCTTTAATAGCCGGAAGCAAAGTTTATGTTTGGAATAAAAATAGCATATAAATTGCTCATTGGTCGTTTGTAATGATATGGTTTACCTTTTGACTTCTATGTCGTTGTGCAATTTGAATGGACGAGGTAAATGGACATATTTATCAATTAATTAATAGATAGGCTATTCTGTTTAGTTGATTTGCGCTGCTTTGTGTTGGTTCCATGTGTGATAGCCGTGTACACATCCTATTTTGTGAGGTCCCAGAAATTATACTCGAGTGAACAGTCTGGCTATAAGCTATGCGGACAGATTGATATCATCAATCATCACAAATCTGTCGTGCCCTTTCGATTTATTTCGACGCGTCAAAAGAAAATATGGATTTTGAAAACATAGGCTGTGTGATCTTTCTGGGCGACTTTCTGCACTGGCAGGGCCATGAAATTTTATGGTCAGTTCTGTACGACTATTTTTCTTTTCCTAGGCGTCACTCATTTGGCGCTAGATTAGGCATTTATCGGAATGTTTCGATATTTTCCTGTGTCCATCATGATTTCAGATGCGTTAAGTTCCAACAATCACAAGGTGAGAAACAAAGGGACGCAAATGACCCCCCCCCCCCACGGCCAATCTTTAGCTGTATTGTCAAGAAAGATTCTTGTGTTTTGTCTTGCGTGTAGCGTCAGGTTTCTTGTGGTCCTACTTTCACATTTTTTAAAGACAGGGCTATCGTTTGGTCTACTCTCTTTCAAAAAATGTTATTGTGTTTCATATTCATAATCGTTTTTGGACTGATTGGCAGCCTTTGTACCCGACGTCAGCCCGTGCCCTACAACACAAAGGACGTGACCTTGGGCTTCGTGAATTCAAGGGTGAGAGACGAATAACTGCCAAGTTCATTAGTAGGCATTTTTTATCGAAATAGACAATTGTTGAATAAGTTTTGAAAAATGGCAGATTATGAGTTATAACTCACACAAAATATACATTTTTCACAGGTAGTCGAAAAAGTGGCTTTTTAAGATTATCGATATTATTTTCTCGACCCAATCAGGAGTCTGATGTTCAACTGTAAAAGCATACGATATCATCGCATAAATACCATGGTTCAAATCCAAAAGCTGAAGATTCTTCCCGCCTTGTTTTAAAAAGGGCGGATTATTTTTTTCATTTCCTTTCGGCCATTTGATATTATCAGTAAATAAATCGAAATCGAAATGTATTGGGCAATACTGCAGTTTAGCGAGACTCTTTTGTGTTATTTCCACTATGCCGTGTTAATCGATATTACGAGGGAGTAAAACGAAACAGCCCCGGCCATTACAAATTTGCAAGTTGAGGAAATCTGCCACAAGATGGCGATTTTGTGTGTCGTTTGCTTAACGGTCGATAAACTGACTGGGTATACTTGCACTAGGCCAGGTAACACTGTCTATAAAAACTCATAATCGTCGGCTATTACAGTGCAATATTACTGTTCTATTGTAAAAAACAGCTCTCCTGAACAGAGTTTACGCTTAATGCGAAGTCTGGCTTCTAAAACTGGTATTTTTGATTTTTTTTATAAAATCAGGTTGTTGCTGTAGTCTGCCAGTGTTCGATGCTGTAATTTATCATAACACAAATTCTATGGCCAGAGACGTTGTCTGCAGATCCCTCCGGGTAATTTTGATCATGTATTCATAATTGTTGGTGACAAGATCTAGCTGAGGGGGAAATCAAGATCGCCATGATTATATCCTAGTCTGATATGATAATGTAATGGTATTTGTCGTCCGCTGGGGCGCCATGATGATCTTAAAAAAATGAAAGCCATGGTTCAGAACAAGCGAAAGACAACGCAATGTTGGCTGTGTTTCTCGCTCACGACGAGCACGCATTCTAATCACCATCGTCGCTTTTGTGTTGGTTGTCATGGCGCGCCATCTTGGGTTGTTGAGTGGCTCAAGCAAGCCTTCCATCCGCCATTGTTGCACAGAAGCGTTTTCATTTTTTTCAGGTCGCACGCACAACTGCAGTCTCCGCGAAAACGTACGGTACACCATGAGTTCAAGAAAAGCAAGAGAAAAAAATAAAGCTAATTTTATAAGTCAAGATTCTAGTGGAGTTGACCACGATTTCCTAAAAGGGGAGTCGTTTCCAACAGGAAGAAGATGATTCTACGGCATGGCAAAATTTTCAGTGGGATACAAGACATGCAAAACACACAGTGGTAACACGTGAATGATCGTCATGTGTAGTGAAAGTGCCGTGCGAACTCATAAGTGACCATAGCTACAAACTGATCAAGATGCTTTGTGCCTATCATCTGTGAATATTTAACCATCATGTTTATTTTACCGTCCGCTAATCTTTCTCCCACTCGGGTTTCTCGCATTTACTCTGTACATAAAATACATGACTTTGTCTTTAGTGCGTGCGTTAGAGGCATATCAAGCACGGGCAATAAAGATGAATTACTTCCAATTACACCAATCAGCCGCCGAGGGTAAACAATTGTACCAGATGGGAAATACAGTAAAGTCGCCTGGAATCGGCTCGATGGCTCAGGATCCCGCACAAGCCGACGTGAAAACCAAGAGCGGACCGGGCATTCCATGTGGTGAAGAACGAGTCCCCGTCGTAAACGTCGTGTTTTATGCTTTTAATTGTTCAAATATTTGCCCATGCATTCTGGACTGTGTTTGGACTTGTAGTTAGGGCACTCTTACTGTGACACTATGTCGAAGTGACAGAGAGCACAAGTCAAGAGCATCAGCATTATTTTAGGACCTGCATATATTATAGTGGGAAAATGTGGCTTCCTGTACGCTGGCTGCTACCAGACTGCGCGTAATTATCGGGCTGGCAAGCGTTTTACACATCACCGCGGATTATTTCGGAGCAATTATCTTATTCGCACTAAAATGGGTCACTGTTCAAACTCCACTGCAGGGATACGATTCCCTCTCTTTGTAATTTCAGAGAGGCGGGGAAAATAGCGCTTGGATTTCGTGTTTCTGTACGTCATCGACAGCATGCAACCATGACTACCTGTCTGTCTGTCTGTCTGTCTGTCTGTCTGTCTGTCTGTCTATCTGGCTACCTGTCTGTTTGCCTGTCTGTTTGCCTGTCTATCTGTCATATCAGTCAGTCTGATACGACTGTTTTGTCCACAGCGACATCTCAATAAATATTTCATCTCTCCCCTAAGCTGCTCGAGTCTGTGCGTCAGTCTTTCTGCTGTTTTCTCTGTCTGTCGAATTATCTGTCAATTTTAATTTTCAACCGTGAACTCTTACAATTTATTCTCTCTCTCTCTCTCTCTCTCTCTCTCTCTCTCTCTCTCTCTCTCTCTCTCTCTCTCTCTCTCTCTCTCTCTCTCTCTCTCATACCATGGGCTTTTGAGGTACATTTTTCTAGCTTTATGTACGAGGAAGCGCGATCAGTTGTGTACCATGCATGTTTCAGTGTATCACAATGATATGCGGCTAATAATCCCTTGAAACGCAAATGAAAGGGAAATATCGAGTAATTTTCACGTATTGATATATCACGGTGTGATTTTAAATTCCCCTGCCCCCGCACCCTTTCAATTTCTGCGAGTTGTATTGCCAGGATGTGACTCGAGGTGTGTTTCAGTTCAGTCAACACAGTGACCTTGTATGATATGCTATCACCAATCCGTCGTCTTACTAATTTACCTTCTCTGCAGTTTACCTTGTTTTTTTTTTCCACGGGAAATCGTTCCCTTCATCAAATCCAGCACTTGTGTTCAGTTACTTTTATTTATTTATTTATTTTCATTGGCCAAAGCAGAGATGTCAGCGCATCCGAATCTTGCTCTAGACCGGTGAAATGCGTGTCTATGTCTATTTGTCCACTTCTGACTCTCTGTGGCTCTCCGAATCCGTCACTCTCATTTTTTGAGTTGTTAGCCTGCATGCATAATTAATCAAACCCGTATCGTCGCTAATTATAGTGATTAACACTAGTGCGTGACATCGTTTTGTAATCGGCCTACACCTTTCACAGATCCCTAGTACAGAACGTACTCGATTTGTGTATGTTTGTGTGTGTGTGTGTCCAGAATAAGGATAACTAACATCGTTCCATCAGAAATGTCACCAGGAAATTTTTTACTTTCTACTCCTACAAAGGGAGTCACTCGTAATCAAAAATCTATTGTAGTTTAATAAACGTTATTGAGTTAATGTATGGTTCACACGTCACGCCGATATTATTTCTCTGTCACGCAGTTCAAAACAAATGCCGTGCGCTGTACGAGCCATGTTTTTGCTTTATTATTGTTATTGACAAAATTTAAGTGGACCCGCTCCATTCGCGACGGTGCTGGCAAATAGTAGACAACAATACAACAGTATAGGGCCGAAACAAAAAAGCAAGAAAAATGGGACGACAGATGTCAGGCAGCTGATTAGGAAAAAAAAGATCCTTTATAAGTAGAGAGACTGTGTTTCGGGCATTACCCATCAATTGTGTCTAAGGTCGGGAGGAAAAAGCAGCAGCAAGGCTGGATCACTCCCTTTCTCGGCTCACCCGTGATCCCTCCCTCCCTTGTCGGATCTTCTCATTCAATCGGCGTCTGTTAATGTCGCTGATTGAAAATGAAGAGGACGAAGACAACCCCGCGCGTAGGAATGAAGAGAAGGAGATCGTATGAACACGGCACGAACGGTCTCTCCCCGGGCTCGCTACTGTCTTTTTTTACGACAATCGACGGCTGTGTAAACAGGCAAAATCGGGGAGAAAAGAGCCGAAACATATCGAGAGAGAGATCGATAATGCATATAAAAACACGGAGATAAGAAATGGACGTCAATTACTGATCATGATACAGTCCGCCTGTCGTGCGGGCTCCCTCCATTAATTTTCACAATAACACGGGGAACGTGTGTCTTTCTAAATGCTAGAATCGTGTAACTGGTATCGGTTCGATACTGAAATACTTACGTTGCACGTTTGATCTCCGAATGATACTTTCGAGAAAGGTGTTCTGCGGCGCGACAAGTCCCTTCCGTGAAGTCGGCATTTTCGATGTCGTTCAGATTGAAGTGACGGTATATGATGTATATATTTTTTTATTTCCTTGGGATTTCCACAGTGTCGGCGTTCGTCGGGCGGCAGTTCCACGACATGTTACCTCCTAGTGTCGGGAAGCTGGTGTTAATCCGTAAAGATGCCGGGTTTTCGCCGTTTTCCCCGAAAGACTGTCATCCATTGCTACAATCGTGTGAAGAATAGTTGTACCTTACGAGATGTAAATTATTCATTACCCATGTCCAGCAAAAGCAGGTAAGAACCGTCAGTGCGCATGCGTCGAAATATGTTTTGCCAGCTGCCGTTAAACCTTGGTGATAACGTGAAGGAGTATTTCTCGATGGTGGAAAAAAAATAGAAAGTTAATTCCCGCGTTAGCCTACTTGAAGTTTCTCTTTGCGTGTGTTTCCACAGAAATATTCTAAAGCATTATTTTGCTTACTGGTGTATTCAGGGAGAAATACAACACTCTAGTGCGAATCAAGAGGTGAACATTTCCTGAAAAATATTATCCGCCATTTATCCCCGATGCATGGACACAGGTGTGCGGGAAGGATGCATTCAGGAAAAAAAAAGACAGTCATTAGCGTCCTTTTATGTGATTGGTTGCTATGCGTGACGTCATGGTAGTTTACACCACCAACAGACGGAGGTTACAGAAGCGTGATAAACATTTCATGCCGGTTTACGCCGAGGAAACTTCAAGTTGAGAAAACTAGCGCATTCTGAAAATGAACTCTTTGTATGTGAACGAAGAATTTTTGAGTATTCCTGTAGGGGCGACCATGAGTGATATTTTATTTTGGCACATCTACACAAACGTAAACGTGAAAACGACTTCAAATCGGCGACTACTTTCGAACGCGCTCCAATCATCTTCATTCCCAATTATGGCTGGGCTAATTAATTACGTACACGCAGGGCACATCGCTTAATGTCGACGGGAAATGGTTGGATATGTAACAACAACATTTGGTGGTGTACATTAACGTAAACAAGAAGGCGGATATCTCTGAATATTTGTGAAAAAGGAAAAGTAAGAACAAATAAAATCCAACATGTCGACATATATGCGTTGTCCGAGCTGTGTAAAATGTTAGCCTTAAAAAGACGTTTTCGTGATTCAAAATAAAAAAAAACAATTCACGTCTGTGAGTATGTTTGACGTAAGTACAGAAGAATGCCTGCATGCATATATACATATATGCATGTGTGTGTTCGGTAAATATGTATTATGTTTTCACGCGAACTTTAATGTGGAATATAATGAGACGACTTTTCTCTTGTCTTCAGATCAAAAGTCACCAAAATTGTATGTTCACACCTCACTTTACAAGAGATTAAAGGTCAACAGAATCATTGTAATGGTAAGTGAACAGTTGTGCTGCATTATTTAGTATGGAATTTGACGCTGATGCTGATCATAGCGTGATGGGACCAAGCCATCATTTTCTAAAACCCATTTGCTCAAGGAGAAGGCACCCTTTTACGGCCTAATAGGAACTACACGCAACTGAGATGAAAACATACCCAGTTTCATGCCTTTTTAATATTGATATAACGCTAAGCCCTTAAGTGCTCATTAAAATGAGCGACTCTGTCAGAACCGTTCGATTTTTCTTTACTTTTGAGTTGCATGGACAGACTGGATACCAGACGTTTGCGGGCCTGCCTTGGGCGCACTGCAGCAGGCACATTACACCAGGTTTGATTCCCGCAAACCGTCGCACGCTGTAGTTTGTCGTATGGAGCCACAGTCCCTCCATCCATGCACTGTGGGTGGAGGGACTGTGGTGAAGCTAACTGACGTTCAAGGCGAATTTAATTAGAATTCAACAGCGTCGCTGAAGATTTGCATATCGACGAACCCCGCACTTGGTCTCGTTACGGTCACATTTCATGCTATCTTGCGATTATTAACATGGTTAATTTTTTCCATGGTGATTATCATGTCGACTTTTAAAATGAAATAACATCTTGAGGCAGAATATTAATCTATTCGGGGGAACAACAAGACCTCAAAAACGTCAATTTTTTATCGACTTGGACGAGGCTCACATAAAGTGACACAATGTTCCGGTGGTAATGTTGCACACGTATTCTTGAAGTTCCTCTTTATCTTGATTATATGAATAAAAATATTAACTGCTTCCATTGACAGGTGTCCATTTCTATGAGGGGAGTATTCAGTTTTTATACCCGGGCGGGCCAACATCGTTCGGGGGTGTCATGACATTTGAAAACTTCAAAGAGGGTCATTTTTTCGAGGGTGATCACTTCAAAAATATTAATTGAATCGAAAACCCTTGTTCTTGTTTCGGTGTAAAATGTGTCCTAGGAAACAGAGGTGCCTCTTCTGTTTCCGCTTACTACTGAATTCCATAGTCTGAAATCAAGCATTGTCTAATTCATTATCATCGTGCATTGGCAAGTCTGTAAAGACTTGTCTTACCTCCATTGCCACAACAGAGTGGAAATGACGGGGTTTCAAACAGGCTTTGACAGAGGTGAGGCTAGCAAAAGATGCGAGCTGTACATTAAACAAAGACCTTGCATTCGTCAGCAAGTTCACTTTTTGCTGTTTGATAACTTTAATGTTGCTATCTAACCGTTACTCATTACGAACTGACCCTGGCAAATATAAAAACAGATAAATGAATATAAATGAAAAGTATCCATGACTTTGTTGTTTACAGTCAATGACTGTTCAATTGTAGTATTAATATTGAGACACAATGAAAAAGGAATATTTAAAGTATTTAATTTGAAACATTACTTTCTTTAAATATTAAAAACAGAAACATACTGTAAAATATATTTCAGGAGGTATAAAAGAGGAGTGACCAGAGTACCCGCTCACTATCAGGGATTTTACTACTTTGACATGGCTGTACCGTACTGTGTCATCGAGTAAGACACTGTCAGCTTCTTACTCCCCCACGCACACCACTATCTTGAGCTTGGTGTCATTGGCCATTTTCCTAACCTCTGTGTGGCCTGGCATTCAGTACAAGATTAACTGAAAATGGTTGGAATGTGCTGAACAAAGGGAAAACCGGAGAAATTGTTTATGCTGGTTTATGCTGTTACCTTTGGCGTACTCGGCGGATGGGTAAGAGCGCAAAGAAGCAGACAGAAAGTCACCTGGAAACTCACATTTCAATGAAAATGACTCGTCAGAGAGAGAGAGAGAGAGAGAGAGAGAGAGAGAGAGAGAGAGAGAGAGAGAGAGAGAGAGAGAGAGAGATGCACTCTGGTTAAGATAGTGACGAATACCGTGTTCGATCAAAGTGGCTGCCGCACTGGTAATGAAAAACTGTTTCTCACATCCGACATACCGTACACTGTATATACTAGATCTGGAAAAAATATAACAGGTTACTGGCAAAGATGTTTTTCCGCCGATGTTACTATAAACACAAGGCTTATGATTGTATATAGTTGAAAATTGAATTCACTTAAATTGTTTTAAAATGTATGTATAGATTTGCAAAGCCAAATACTGCTTATTTCAACATATTTGTAAGTAACAGAGAGAACAAAAATGTTACCAAATTCATAAAGAATTACTCTAGCAATGTGCTTTTGGGTTACAAAAGTGTAATCTGCAAAGGGTCATGTTTGTGGATCCAAAAGGGAGTTGGCTGATTTTTACAGAGGTACAAGAAGAATTCTCACACCCCGGAACAAGGTAACTGTACGCTCCCTTACGTCATATGATTTTTAAAGGTAAGCGCCTGGCCTTGGCGTTAAAGCCGAGAAGATTTGAATCGTGAGTGACGTTGTTATGGCTGACGTCAGCCGCATGTCAAAATTGGAAAGCGCTAAGAAATTCACATTCGGTATTAACATATGAAAGGAGTAAGATTTTTTCTACAAACAGAACTCTGCATATCAAGTGGCTGCGTGGTCGATAGATTTACATGTCAGAGAGAGAGTGGTTTCAATCGTGAGTACACTAAAATGACAGAAATATCCGTTCATAAACATTGCAGACGATGGGACAATATTCGTTGGCAAAGCGGGCACGTGCATGAACAATACGTGAAATAATTATCCAGGATTACATAAAAAAAAATTGAAAATGCATACTGCGGGTCTAACATGCGAGACTTAGCCAAGACAATTATTACAAGATTTTTCGGAAATTTAAAAAAAGCAGGGTTTTTAATGCTATGGCCAAGTATGTAACAATTAATGTCATTCCGAATTCCCAATTCCCTATATACATGTAGGAGGATGCAAAACTGCATGCGTGATCATATTATGTGAACTGGCATCTTCTAGAAATGCACTGTTTGCACAATGCCATTGATTTTTTTTTTCACTTCGATGCTGATCTTTGCGAAATTAATTCCTGTAAAGAAGTTAATTTCCATTTGTACTGTTGAACGCCGTCGACAAATTTGGATCGTGTCTGCACTATTAATTGGATTTCCTTACCGAGAAGAAAAAAAGAACATATATAAGAGTGTGTATAATGCGCGGAGAAATTCTGCTCAAAAGGAAAAGCAAATTGCACTACAATCAATTGATATGGGCGATTGTGTCGCACAGTCGTCAATGATGTGAATTGTCAAATCCGTCTGTCAAAAGGCGGAGGGCTGGTGTAAACTCGCCGTTTTACGAACGTTGTAAATTTCCCCCTTTGTATATACGTATTGCATCCATTCCCAGCAACAGGCGTGATGACACAACGATTCCGCTGTACATTTTATTGCGTCATCGCTGGATTTATGAGATGTCTTTCTCCAAAGCCTGGTTTTGTGAGTGATTGGTTGAGCGGCGAGAGAAGTTTCGAATTTTATCAGATCTAGAGAGCCTTGACAAATTGGAGCTTGGTACTTTTTTATCTGAGGTGGGATGCTGCCGAAATGACGACATCAAAGAATACCAGAAAATGCCATGTTACGATATAGAAAGATAATTATCAGTCAAATGGATTTTCGTCGAAGATACACCAGATTAAGAATAATGATAAAAAATATGCCCACCACGATAAACGAGTCAGGTCAGAAATGGTTGTGGGAATTTTTTTTTACGATTTGCTTGATTTGGAAGGCGCGGCAAGCTAAACGCATTTCCGCTGGTAAAATCCCAGCCAGAATTTATCTGCGATCTCACACATGACACTCTCGAGGTTGCCATCGGAAATCGAAAAGCACTTGTTAAGCTATGCGCTTTGTTCATGAACAGTTAAGAAAATTCAGGTCTCCCGGAGTCTTCTCGATCGAAAATCTGAAAGGATTTTTTACAGTGACTGTATGACTGGCAACTTAAAGTGGCACTCCCACTTGGTAACATTTTTAGAGCACATTTTTTTTTAATGCCAACGGTCGATATTTGACGAGGCGACTGCGCGCGGATCGCGAGATATCGATAAAACATGTCTTCAAAAAGTAAAAGTTTGAATTCCGGTGGCCCACCTAAATTCAGCTTCCGAACATCGAACGTTCGGCACTTGGGCCATCGTCAACTAATCTATGGAGTACGAGTCTCTACTGACGCTGCTGTACGCCACATTATGCGTCGGTAATCGGTCATGTCCATGTGGGAGAAAGCTGAGTTTTACTGATTTGGAGTATAAACGAAAAACAATTTTTGCTGATTCCATCAGAATTTGCATAGGTACGTGACTGGCACAGTTATGTGTGGTTGATACATAGCGGCCGCCGCGTGGTATGCATAGACGCATACCACGCGCGCGGCGTACTGTGTGGCAGACGACAAAATGTAGTCATCGGAGGCGGCTAATATTTGACACGTAAAAACTAATGTTTATGTGGTATTGGTTTAAAATATAATAAAACTGATTTAGAATAATGAAAACGACAAAAACTAAGGAGAAGTTTTAAAAAACTTACTTTAGGTAAAGGCATTATGCTGTATACAAAGTCTTTGCAGTGGGAAGTAAATTAATCGCGTCGTTCGAACTTATTGTAGACTCCCTAGAATATCGTCAATCAGCACAACAACAAACCTTCGGGGGATTTCGGGTCAAAATCAGAAACGATCGTAAACCTTCGGGATGTGAAAAATACGCTCGGGAAATGACATGTTTTTATCGATATCTCGCAATCCGCGCGCAGTCGCCACGTCAAATATCGACCGTTGGCATTAAAAAAATGTGTTTTAAAAATGTTACCAAGTGGGAGTGCCTCTTTAAAGACAAACTATATTACAGTGAAAAGGAAAGGTGATTGCCGTCCCAAGTTAAACTTGACTCCATTGGAGTTGAATTAAAGAGCGCTTTGCAGCAGATGCATAGCAGAAGATATCATATGTTTACACTGACCCGTGCTCTCAAATAGCAAAGTACTGATCTTACTGGGGAACGTTTTGTGCGTTGACAACGAATATATATATATATATATATATATATATATATATATATATATATATATTATATATATATATATATATATATATATATATATATATATATATATATATATATATATATAACACGATTGAAACTAATCTGGGATAATTGGATGGTGAATTAATGTCTTTAAAGACTGCAAATGTAAGCTCATTTGCTTTTCTTTTTACGTTACACACTTGTTTTTATGAGTAATTTGTAATATCGCAACATTCAGCAATAGGGCACCTACCATTTCTCAAAAATACGAAGATCCAATTTTCCAAAATTATGAGTTGCAATCGTGTTTTATATTATATATATATATATATATATATATATATATATATATATATATATATATATATATGAGAGAGAGAGACAGGGAGAGGGAGAGGGAGAGGGGGAGAGAAGGGGGGATTCTTTACCTACCAACTGACTATCTACGCTTCAAGTTGGTAAATTCAGAAAGGAGAAATTGCCACCAGAAATTATGCTTACACGTTGGACTCATGGCGTTATATTCTCTGCGGTACATTTTTGGCGTGGCATTGAATTGTTAAGTTTTCTCAGTCTGTGAACTATTCTCATGGGACCCTGGAGCTCAACTCTTATGTCGCATTAGCAATATGGATCTCAGGGCAGGCTAAATTTATTTTAGTTCAACAATTATATATGCGTAATAACTTTGCGCACACACGAGCTACCCGCACATTCTTAGATTGAGACCCGGTCCATCTGAACATGTTTACAGCCCGTAACCTATTTCTATATTTGTTTGCCCTACTGCTTCCCATGCATTGCAGAACTATCTGTCTGTCTATCCGTCCAGATATCTATCCATCAATCTCTTTATATTATCATATATTTGTTTAATTTAAAGGCATTTCGCGTATTAGCCGCTTGACTGACTAAACAGAAAATTGTATCGTGGCCCAACTGCGGAGAAGGGTGATTTAAATTAAATTGATTTGAATTTGTCATTCTGCAGTAATTTCGTTTCTTGTTTGTGTTAAAGAAAACATATTTATGCAATGTAGCGTATCAGGATATTATACGGCAGGTCTCATCCAGCATCGGCGTTGCTCGGATGAGATGGAGACCCTGGAGCGAGAGGATCTTTGCATTTGATAACACGAGCAGAAATATTTAGAGTTAAGTATGTTCCCCATTCACTCAAGTTGAATGTTAACGTCGAAGGCAGAGTCGCTCTATCGGCCTTTTTCTGTATATCCCTGTGAAACTGTAGCCTGTGGTACCAAGATCGTGCAGATGGCAGTGCACTATGAATCGTTTTGCTCACTGCACGTTTGCGCAATTAACTGCAGGGTTCAGGATTTCCCCTGAACGGCTTTGTGTGTTTCTCTTGACCTTTTCAAACGACTGTCCTGTCCTGTATAAATTGTGCTCCTTAAAATACTTTAATTCGATGACATTGATCTCCGTTGTATAATAAAGGCGAAGAGGGGATTCCGAAAGTTTTTTGTTCCCCTCTCAACCTCGTCCTTGTTGATCGAGACGAGCCTTTTTTCACTTTCGCATGGGGGAAAAAATAAAAAATTGAATTAAAATTTTAAAAAAAATTAAAAATTAAAAATTGACAATACACTACACAATGCAAAGAAGATGAATATCTATAGGATCACATGTACGAACAGTGAAGTCGGCGTTGTCATCTTGCGGCGAGTCGGATTTACCCCAACAAGTAAACGTTCCTGATTTTTTGTTATTTTCAAGCCGGCAGTATACTACCGTGGGCTAACAATGCATTTCAAAATTTAAAAAAAAACGCCACCGAATCATTTTATGAAACACCTGGGATGAGGAACGAGGCTGTTATGTTTGTCCCTCAGAAGGAAGATGAGCCTCCCATGTTGAGATCCTGCAGTCACACAATATATTCAATAACCGTTGTACCCTGTCCCACTGAAAGCATGAGAATGCAAAGCAATCTTTCTATTTTCAACGCAAGGTGGTCCCCAGCCATATATGTGCATTCTCGCTGTCATTTTTTCCATACACTCGAGCATGCGCCCTTCACACGCAATAAAATGATCTGGCCACGCATGCACAGTGCCGTTTCTTCTCTTCACTTTGGCAGGGCAGCACGCACAGCATCTCCAGCATCTTCCACGTGCCGTCTCCCTGCAAAATGCTGTGAACCTGCCCTCCTGGAATAAAAACGATCAGCAAAACATCGTCGTATAATGAATCACTTTCAAGCAAATCTGTTTGCGATGAAGCTTGCTGTTTCCTGAACGATCGTGTTACGCCAGAGCTTTCAACATTCCTACATATCACTCTTCCTCGTCTTAAAACTATAAAAGATGTATGAGGTAAACCATTGAGCCCCGAGGGCCGTGTTTGGATCCATTAACTCCGCAGAAGCAACACATCCGCGCGATGAACCCTCACACCTTTGTAAGCTAGAAACATATTTTTCCTCCACAAGGCGTTATTTTCCCCCCGAAGCCCTCCACTTACGACAGTTATAGCAATTTCTTTGGGATAATTGATTCATCTACCTTGGAGGAAACCATGGCAACGACCTCACGTCATATGACTGATTTGTGGCAAATCTATCGCAACCACAATACTCCTACATATATCTCATAGGGGAACGCTGTTGTTTTTTTCTGCTCGTCCTGATTATAAACAACAGCCTTGCGTGGTAGTAGTACCTCGGACAATTCGCATCAAAATATATATTCTTGTGCGCAACCATTTACGCAGTGCATGTGGAGTGTTCTTGCGCTAGGGTAAGCGCGTGCTGTACAAAGTGTGTTATAGCATATAAGTAAACCTCTTTTGTGTCCTTGACAACACTAACGTTTTATCCCAAAAGGATCTTACTCTTAACAACAGTTATTGAACAGGTATTTTGTTTTGCGCATCGACTACAATTTCCACTTACCCACAAAAGCATGTTGAGACATCTTACTGTTCGGTGGTTCCATGCGCAGACTGTGTGACGTGACTTTTAAAGAAATTATTTCTTGAACACCAATTTCTACTTTATTCACGAAGAAGTCTTCGTACGCGAGACGAAATTTTATTCCAGTTTGAATATGTTGCTGCTGTTTGTTTGCTTTGTATAAGGGGTGCTTTATTTCACCCAGCTTCAAGTTCAAGTTAGGTGGCAAGGTATTGGCTTTCAGTGTCTTCGTGATCCGCGGGTGAGACGGGGAATACTTCGATGGTGTAATTTATGGTATGTTCGAGAAAGTTCGTCTTTTCCTCGCACTTTTGAGTTTGAGGGAGGGGGGGGGTCAATCATATTACGAATTAACCTTAGGGTACTTGCAACGATGGGCTCAGAATATTTCGGTTGGCAGAACGACACGGCTCCTCGATCATATTCTGACAAATTTTACTCTGATTAAACCAAAAGACGGTAGCGTTTTTACTAATACATGGCGTAATTTTCATATTACTGGATTGTAAGGAAATAATTTTTCGCTACTGTTCTTAATGCAGGGTAAATAACCCCGAACCTAATTGGTGCACACTCTGACTTATACGACTTTGTCCATTGGTTTTGCATAATTTTTTTATGAATTTCCCGGCCGAATTACTGGAACGATATCGATTCGGCAGCGGCCCTGACTCCGCAAAATATACGTGGAACGCAAGTTTGACAATTTACAACGACAATAAACAGCCGCCAAAGCATAAATCATGAAAAAAACTAACATTTATTTTCAAAAAGAGAAAGAAAATTCAAAAATCTGATTATTTATTGTTATAACATTCGCCGCCTAACATCGGATTACATTTTTTTTCAAACACGGTCATAAATTTCACTCGCTATTGCAGACATCGTATCGCCAAAGCTAATTATTCAGTGGCGTCAACTGGAAAAACCCCAGAAAACTGGGCTTTCGTACTAATCTAAAATCTCCCACTAGATTTCCGTTGTTTACCTTTGTTTTGTTTTGTTTTGTTTTGTTTTGTTTGAAGGGGCAATTTTTTGTGGAGTAAGAAGAATTTAACACTTTTTGAATTTGCAATTATTATCGTATCGCCATAGCTAATTGTTCAGTGGCGTCAACTGGAAAAACCCCAGAAAACTGGGCTTTCGTACTAATCTAAAATCTCCCACTAGACTTCCGTTGTTTACCTTTGTTTTGTTTTGTTTTGTTTTGTTTGAAGGGGCAATTTTTTGTGGAGTAAGAAGAATTTAACACTTTTTGAATTTGCAATTATTAACAATTTTGCTCCGTTAATTCATCACGTATATTCCACCGTACAAATTGTCAGTGCATTTACGCCATTCAATACGTGAGACGCAAAATATACCGATGGCGTGCTTTGAGCAGCCATGCTTGATCATGTGACTAAAATTTATCTGAATAATGCAAGTATGGTATCATCATATTTTTGAGCTTTCCGTAATATTTTAGAAATAGTCGATATGGAAATTGCTGTTCATATGAAATTATCGACAACTTTCTTACGGAACACCGCCCCCCCCCCCAATAAAAATTACCAAACGTATCGTTCGATACAACTCATAATGATTTCCACAATTCACTTCTGTTTCAAAAAATGTAACAGAATTCTCTTTCAAAACGATTTAACCTAACGGTTATATTTTTACACATTTTTGGGCGGGAAGAGGAACTGTGCGATACGAACTACCCCATTACCAAACTGCCGGCACTCAGATTGTGTTCACCTATACAAACTAACGAGATATATAGTGGGTCGCAGTGTCTTTAGAGCTTTTTGGCTCTGTGCAGGAAACTCTATGGGTACCAACAGTTCGGTGGATGAACTAGTAGTGAACCTGCCGCGTGCTGGCGCAATTTCATTCGGTTGTACCAGCCCTGTGCAGACAATGGAAAGGCCGTCGTATGAAAGTAAACAGTGGTAACAGGATCAGGTTTCAATTTGGCCGAATTAATCTTATTTCTTTATTACCTTGTCCAGTAAATGTCTTTCTAGTGAGCCCGGTGTTTATCCATAACTTTTTCTGTATTTATTTTGTGCCCAAATTGACAAGAAACCTAAGAGTGTAAGCTGTGCAGAGCAAACACTCACGATACACTTGCTGCGAATTTATGCGTCACAGATGCAGTTGGCCTGAATACATTCTAGTCGTTTTTAACGCATGCAAGACCTGACGCTCTTGGCATATTGTCTTGCGAATTAGATAAATTTCGTCATCGAATAATTTATATCTCAACCCTCCCCCTCCGTTCCAGAAATCAGTGAGATATACAGCGTCTTTATCCCAACTTGAAATATAAGACCAGGAGTTACTCTTTTTCGAGGATAGTTTCCAATACACGTTATTTAGCAACGACCGTTGCAGGTTACAGTGACTGATGTCCCATCACTGCGGGGGTCAAACGGTGACGAATAAGTCTTTCTGAAATGGTTAATAGCATTGTCAGATAACCATTTACTTGGCAACACGCGCAGGTGGTTCTGAAGTACATGTAGAACGCGATTAGTTGAACTCGCTACTCGACTTGCAAGTCACCCGGTATATTTAAGGCTGTATTTTGATATAAAGCCACTAAAGTTGAGAGAGAGAGAGAGAGAGAGAGAGAGAGAGAGAGAGAGAGAGAGAGAGAGAGAGAGAGAGAGAGAGAGAGAGAGAGAGAGAGAGAGAGAGTTTCACTCCGCTGACATCTACTACTTTCCTCGGGGGCTGCATGTATAAATATCATGCACAGCATATTAGGTTTAATCTAAATTTATCCAAGTCGCAAACAATAGTTCGCCACCTACTCTGGATGGTTATTTACAGCCGTCTAGTTTTTATTAAGGTAGACTGCGCCTTGGGAACAGATATTCAGATTCTCAAAATTTCCAATACCTTTCTGGCCTGCCGCTCGTCGGAGGCTCATTTTGAAGCTCTATGAGAAAGGAACAATTTCACCGTCTTCGTTTTTTTACTCGAAAATTTGTATTTTCCCCGTAGAGTTAACACAGTACCTCAATCTTTATCCTTGGCTCGGTAAGTGAATGCTCGAACGTTACGATGTGAAACGTTGAAACAAAAGTTTATGTCTTTCACTTTTAAGGTGCGTACTGCCTTAATTCAAAACTTTGCGAAAGTGGATAGCAAGAAAGAATTGTATGTTTTTCGAAAGTTTCTGAAGAGTGCGCAGCCGCCGCGTTATTGCTTTGCTTTGGTTTTTCCCTTCCTTCCAACTTTATAACTTCTATTTTCTCAGTTTGCCAGGGCAGGACATAATTATTTACACGTAATGAGGGCAGAGGGGTAAAGAGGTGTTCTGGTGACATGGGAAGGGCGATTACTTTCTGATTGAAGATTGTCAGATTGCAATATAAATGGTTTGGGAGCAAGAAATGGAGGGAAGAAGTTACGGCTTGCCGTTCCTGAAGGTGAGGGGGCGTATAGAGTTGAGAAACTGATGTTAGGCCAGAGAAAAAAAAATCTTGTTCATCAGATTTTTTGGACCAAGTTCCAGGAGCGGCGAGCGAATTTTTTTTTTTTTTTTTTTTTTTTTTTAGGCCGAAGGTAAACGCGGTTCTCTGGCATTTTTGCACAGATGCAGAAAAGGCAAGATAATTGTTTCCTTTTTACCAGAAATATCTCAGACAAGAAACACTGATACTGGTAACTGAATTCAAGACTATATTTCCCAACAATAACATAGGCCATTACATTCACAGTTAGTGTTTGCACAACATATTCTGAATATTTCAACATTCTCTCAGAATAAAACTGAAATGTACAGCAAATCACTGAAATCCAACAATTCAGTATTGTCCTTTAATATTGTCCTGGTGGGACCTAGCATCTGAGTTTTTTCATTTTACTTTGGTCCCATGTTTTGAACTCTTTACCACTGTCTGCACTGTCTCTACACAGTTTACACAACGGTCTATTAACAACACTGTACTGTGATCGGAGTGAAGTTATATAGTCATCATTCAGATCGTACTTTAACATCGACGCAACCATGTGTTTTGTCATTGCCGTAATTTTTTATACTTTCGATGCAGTTTTCATTCAATCGGATGCACCGTCCATCTGCTGTCACGATCTTGTTGAACAAATCGCCGAACGTAATATCAGGACAAACAGTGAATAGCGTCTTTAGAACTAACTGTTGGCCATCACGTCAAATGTTGGCGATCAAATTAATACTCATGATGTGACATGTACTAAACTAACCAAATCGACCCACTTTGCGTCATGATTCGCCAAATTCAGACGTCACAACAACATGTTGGCGGTCAACTAAGTCCGTACAAACACGTAGGAAGTCTCATTAAAAATCCCGTGCCCGCGAAAGCCCGACAAAGTGTAGGGCGCCACCAGCGGCAGTACTAAACATATTTGTAATGCGGAAGTAAGAATTTGCCGCGATCAAAAAAAAAAAAAAAATTCCAAATATGCCAAAGTAGAAGCGGCGATTCCGATGAACAATTTATTTTTTCTTCCTGGCCTTATTGCAATGTTGTAAGATCTACATCGTAATAGCCTTGTTCACGGTTACAGGTTTGTTACTAAACATAGCTGTAAGCGCGCGACATCGGACACGCAGCTTGAAATGCGGACAAATTTTATCAATGTTGCATGCGTGGCTGTTTTTGCAGCTTGTACTCTGAGTCGTGAATATGTTTTTTAGTATTCACTGTTACACTAGCAGTCGCCCACTGAGATGTATTTTCGTCGTTCTTGCATGCGTAATTTTCAAAAGCGTAATCTAAAATTTTTTGCATATTAATGAGAGAACAGTGACGTAAACTGTGAACGGCCCTATTGCGCAAAAACTAGAAATGAAATGAAACTAAACTTGAAGTGCTGAAAATGCATGGTCAGTGAAATTTTTTACTCAGTCTAGTTGTTCAAATATTTTCATATGGAGACGTCAAAATGTCTTGTTTGAAAGTCTAGACTGAGTCACAAACTTTGAATGTGACCGGTGCGAGGTTACGAGAGATTTGAAAATCTACATGTTTGTACTCAGTAATGGCTGTATAGGAAGTGTCCGACACCTCAAACGATCATTATGGCAGAACTGCAAGACGCGGGAAAAACCGAGCTCAAAGTTACTTTGCATAAATAATTACGTCGTTCCCGCCAGTCGGGCGTCAATTTTCCGGGTGTGAGCGCGGGAGCGCATCAACAGGTGTTCTATTCCTCACATTTCTGTGATGGTGCACGCGTACAGTCGCACGTGGCGTGTCCACCGAACAAAGAAGGTGAATAGCCTGTGTATGCCGCTGAGGTTCAATTATATCTTCAGCACTCCGCACCTCCAGACGATCAATTATCGACTTTGAAACTCTGCGCAGCGAAATGACGTTTTCCGTGTTTCCCCGGGGATAGCCATTTACACCCACCCGCGCAGTCATCAATCTCGGTAAAGAAAGACAAAAAAAAATAGCTGTCAGCTTGTTTTATTCTTCCTTGGCTTTGCATTCCCCCTTTAATATCGAGGGTGTGTCTTGAAATCAGGGCAATCTGGCTTTTCGGGAGAGAAAGCGGTCGTTGGAATTTAAGGCAGGTTGCCAAGGATATTTACCGGCAATTTGCCTTTAACGTTCATCATAAAAGTGAAACTCGCACAGCTGTCGCTATCATGGCAGCCATATACCTCCTCGGGATTGACTGTTCAGCGACAAATTTATAGATAGCCGTTCTCGGAACTAGCCGCAAATTACTTTCCTGAGAACAGTCTTGTTTATCCCAGTTCAACCGAAGTCAACATGATCGATGGAATGTGATTCTCCTTGAACCTGCCACACCTTTTTGCATTTGAAGTGATCCAACTTTGCCTAAGAAAAGAAAAACAATAGGATTCAGCCAAACCATATAGATGACAAATAAAACGGTACAGAAAATTGTCCAACGGGATATTATCATGGTAAGCCGATCTTTCAAGGAGAATTTGAAGGCAGGGCGAGGTTTTCATGGTGCACCGGTGTGATGCATAGAAGAAGTATCTAGCAAATTCCGATCAATTCGAGTAAATTTATTTATTTATCTATTTAATATTTTGTCAACTCATGTGTACAAACTATCAACTTCGATTTTATTCCGGGGCTGTGCATTTTTCTTCAGGAAAAATATCAGCTGCCATTGACCCAAAAAGATCACTGAAAACTAGTATCAGAAACTCAATACCATGATGACGCGCCCTACCCTCTCCTTTCCCGGAATAGGACAGTTGGGGTTGAAATCAAAAAGTGTTGTTTTGTACTGAGTTGCAAGAATGAGTTAAACCTTATTTATAATGGTTTGGACTGCTACCATCCATGTTTTGAATGATCAGTGTCCATCGTTTCAGAGAGAGAAATTTCTCAATGTCGGGTCGGCAGTAATTCCGGAGGCAGTGTCAGACATATAGATTACAAGGAAACGCGCTCTGAATATTTTAGCTTTGGAAGCTTTAACTGGCGACTCTGCCGGGAATTGATGCAGCTCGCCATCCAACTATGTCTGCATGTACAACGTACATGGTGAATGGTGGCTAGGGGAGCTGGTTCGGTCGTTAGCATAACTCTATATATAGTGGTACAAACGTTTGCATTCAACCATTATAGGTCTTGCGTGACTTGAAATATTGAAGGATCATAAAACGAACTCATATGGAGCAAAAAACTTGCCAGTAAAGTAATAGGAAACTGCACATGTAATGTTTTCAGGGTTTTTTGAGATGCTGCTCACAGCTGTAAACTCGGATCGCTTTTTGCTTGAGCGAGCGGAAAATCTTAACGAAAGAATTCATAAAGTTTCCTCTTCAAGATCCGTATCTCCTCCGTGACCAAGGTCGAATCTTACATGTATCGCACAACTATTGAAACTGACATTATTTTTCACCTGAGACGGATTTTTTCCATGAACTTTTTCATTACAAGGATAATGTAGAATGGTTTTACCTGAATATTCCTGCTGCTTTTAAGAAACCTGGTCACTGACCGATATTTTAGCGATATTTTACCCATGGATCTCCGCGCTCTCGCCGAATTGCGTATTCTGTGGCGCTGTCGGTAATTGGAGTCGACGCTGAAACACTTAGGGAAAATGGATTCAAATTTGGGAGAAAAGAGCGCTTAATCATCTTTGTCACGTGTTGTTGCGTCTATCTGTTTGATTTATAACCACATAAAGTGAACCTTACCATCATCATAAACGTTTTACTTTTTTTTATTCACGAGATAACTAATATTTCACGCAGCCAGCAGAATCTTTATCGTTGATCGAAACATTGAAGGATTTCCCTCCTGACGCAGTTTCTACCCTACATGATTACACGAATTCAAACGGTCCCTTATTCGCCCACGTTATTTGTGTTTTTACTTTCGTCAGATAATGTCACAGAAATCTTCCTCATTTTTATTGGTATCCCCTGCGGTTAGGCAACTTTGACAGACGGAACCGAAAAACATTTTGTTTCGGCTCGGCAAAAACACCTCGTTGAAGATGTTTAGAAACCCGATGATTCACTTGCGTGTTGCTAATATCGTTCCCTAATGTCGCTATGATTCACATTAAAGGCATATTAAAGTCTGGCTCGTAATAAAAGGTCTAAAACCTTGAAATTATCCAAGTGAAAAACCGACCATCGACGGTTATTATGGATAGTCCATTTGATTGGAGGGGTGGTCATCGGAGGGTGGTTACATGTAAAATTGTAAGCAAACAATTTAAAAATACTTTGCGACTTTTAGAAGGCGTTTTAATTTCGTTTTTTCCTACAAGATTACAACTGGATCATTTTATGAAAGAACATGAATGCTTTCGACATCTTAATCTCAGATATTTTCCCATGACGACAATATGCTAAGACCCAATGGGAGATGCCAAAATAATCATGAACCTGAAAGTAAAATTGGGAGGCTTGCACAGATGGCTGCTGAGCGAAGTCTACTTTAAGTATACCACGTGCACGCTAATGGCTTATTACTGGCCGAGCCTAAAAACAGAATTATAAAATTCTTATTTCGATCACTCACTCACGGATGATCAAGGTCAAGTTAAGAGACAGTGAACGCTCTGATAGGAACGAAAGTGATGTTCTCTAGTTGTCGTTTGTTGTTGCTGTTGTTGTTGTTGTTGTTGTTGTTGTTGTCGTCGTCGTCGTCGTCGTCGTCGATTTGGTACTTTCATCTCTGCTAATTTCTTACACTTTAGAGATTTATTACTCAGTATTTTGTAACATGCTTGAGAAGTAGCGAGTAGGCCTACACGTAACTTCATCCCCACATTCAAGCTGGACGGATAGAAACATGATGACATACTGGTGTTTTCTGGTATGTACCGGGGATTACGGTAATTAACTTGCGGTATAATGACCGCTCCAACAATGTAAAGTTGTGCGGCCCTCGGCGTTACAGTTGACACACATCATATGAATATGCATCTGAACACGGGCCCTTGTTAAACAGAATTTGACTTCATGATCGATCTTTCTTGGATATTTCATTATTTCGTGAGTCAACGTAAAAACACGTCAAAGCATAGCGACTCATGCTCTTTGAAAAACAAGACTGGATTATTTTGATGGTCACTGACGCTTTCTGCTCAAAAGCGCTCGTTAACTGCGGAGCGATGGCTACTGACGTTGTTTTCTAGACCAAAATGACTTCGCTGTCATGAAATCATCAATCACTAATGATTTTACCGTTAAAATTGGGATTAATAACAAAACGAGCAGCTTTGCTATCAGACTTAATTCCATAATCCCACCATCCTATCGTTACACTTGGAAGTGAAAATGACGTCTTTATTTTCACGGCCATCTATATCAAAGGGAAGGCTCCTCGTTGCAGTCGAAAGCACGTAGGGGACAGATTATGGATTTATCAAAATCTTTCAATTTAGTTGATTGTCCTTAGCTGACATGGGTTTATTTTGGACTCTGAAGACGAACTTACATTTTTTAAGTATTCTTTTGTGTGAAAAGCAAACATTGGCTAATTTTCCTTACCAGTAGAGTTGACAAAGAAACTTAGCATGGCTCTCAAATATCAAGAAATTTAAATGTAATTTGATCTGAAAATTTGCAAAATGGCCCCGTTTTTTATTCTTGATTGTTAGAGAAAGTTCCCTGGGGGAAGTACGGCAAAAAACTTGTGTTTGACTTGTACCAGAAAACGGCTGTGAGTGAAGCAGGGTCACTGTACATTTTGAGAGGAACAAAGTCACTCGTCATGACTATCTCTGTCACGGTTTCTATTATCCCTTCTTACCACATTGAGTGTAACGGACAGGGATGGATTTCGTCCATGTAACAGTAAACTATGCGCTTTTTCGAAGTCGCATGTCTCAGAGTTTCCTGTTTCAAACTTTGCATAACTAAAACTTCAGCCATGAGCCTGCAAAGATAACGGAGTGAGTTGATGGACTAGACAATTAATTGCAGGCTGAATTTACCTCTCAGATCATTTGTTTCGTTCGCGATGATGTCCTTTATCAACAACACTCTTAAATCTCATTAGCTGTCAAGTAGTTTCTCTTTGCCTTTTTTCGTAAAGTACAGATTCTTATTCTACTCCCAAATCATGCCGATATCGTCAAAGTTCATTTGACTGACAACACTGCCTGTATGTATGTAGTGTCAGTATTGACGAGAGATTTTATCCGAACAAGAATCTAATTCATTTGTCAATAAGGTCATTGCATGATGTAAGGCTTTGTTTTGGCAAAGCTAGTTACATTTCTTTTCAAAATATTTTACGAGGCAGCGGAAGAAAATGCGATTTTATCGTAGAACAAAAACGATGAAAAAAAAATTGTCAGAAATTACACCATTACCGATATCAATTATTTAAACGACCTTCAGCGTCGTGGCGTCCACATTTCTAACATCACCATTTCGATTCGTTCTTTCCCCTGACCAACACCACGCAACAATTTGCGCGTGCATTGCAACTTCCGAGTCACCGGCCACACGGTCTCGTTTCTTTTCCCCGACAATGCATGCGCAAGTTTTGCCAACGGACACATTAGACTAAGATGAGCAGTGAACGAACCCAGTGGAGACGATTGTCCGTGAAATGTTCAAAAAACATCGTCAGCTTGTAGGTTCAGACTCTGAAGAAGGAAGGAAACTGTCTTCTCCTCTCGCGGGCAGTGGTAACTCTTCTTTCAAAATATTTGCCTTGCCATATTTGATCCGGCGATAACCTGTCAAAAAATAACCGCAGCAAGGCATCCATATTTGTGATGTGAAAAGTTTCCCTGGACGTGACTGTGCAAAATGGGGAAACGCCGTCACCTTGAAGCGGTTTATCGATTATACAACAAAATTAGGCGCCGCTTTTCGCCTCCGCTGCAACTTAATACGGGCTTAAGACGTGTATCACGGCTATTTGTAAAAGGACCCTCGCACTGAATCGAAATGATGAAAGTCTACACGAAGAAGCAGGAAAGATGGTGTAGGGAATTTGAAATTAAACGTGCAGACGACACGTTCTCGCGTGGAGTGCGCGCGGTTGAATCGTCACAAGCTGCTTGACGAGCGGTGGTGACGAATACTAGTCGATCGAAAACACTCGCTTGTGTCCACAACAACATTGTTTTATGATCAGAACCTGGGCCTCTGACACATCAAACCAATATCAAGAGTTTAGGTATCGATATCTTTAGCTGCATTTTCCCTAAAAGTCTTCACGATAGTAAAACACATGAAAATCAACTAAGTTTGGAACTCAGATAACTCACCAAGTTTGGAACTCAGGTAACTTAGGGACTGGACGGAACTTATAGGCGAGGGGGTCTGTGTTTTTTTGGAGAGGGTCGCCATTTTTCGCGCAAGTATTTTTAAAGGGTCTAGAAATTTCACGCATGCCTTTGGGGAGTTAAGAAGGCAAGATGTGGCCGATGCTTCTCCTAAAATATCAAATCATAATACATGGGAGTCGATCAGGCAAACTAACTAGCAATTTTCCCATTCAAAACTAGCTATATCCGTACATTTATATGTGTTTGATAATTAATGTAAATGTACTTTGTTTAAAGTGGGAGGTAGAAAGTACATGTTTAAACAAGAAATTTGATTTTCGGATTTCACCGAAAATGTTGATGCACGATATATAATAGTCTATGAGAAAATTTTGAATAATTTTCGTATATAAAACTAGCAATATCTGTTCATTTCTAGATGATTGATAATTGATATAAATGTACTTGCTTAGAATAAGGTGGTTAAAAGTGCATACGTGTACAAGAAATTTGGTTTTGGAATTTCAAAAATGTTGATTCACTATACATGGTAGTCTATGAGAAAACTATGAGTATGTTTTACAATACAAAACTAGCCAAATGTATGCTTTAATGTTTGACAATTGATATAAATGTACGTGATTAGAGTAGGTTCTTTTAAGGTGCAGATATGAACAACAAATATGATATTGGAATTTCACCAAAAAATATTAATAAACTTCTCATAGTAGTCTAAGGGTAAACTATCGAACATTTAGCCCCTACAAAACTTGCAAGAAAGATAAATTTGTCCTTTTATATTTCCAAATTAATCTAAGATTCGACGTCGCCAGAAACGACGACCATACTGTTTCGAACCATACCGTTTCGAACCAATCGACCAATAAATGTATACATGATACTTTCAGGAAAAGAATTGTACACTTTCGTCCATTTTTAAGACTTTGGCTGTGCACTACGAACATTTTTAAATTTCTTTCATGAATTTGTGAATCATGTCCTCCCTATACGCTCCAGCAAATTTGTCACCTTCCCATATTACATACCGGCATGCCAGTTTCATCTCGTGTCGCTTTTCGCAGGTTTCGTCCGTAGAGAGAAAAAAAAATGCACGCCCCCATCAAAAAGAGAGTTTCGGTGGTCGCTTTGTGACAGTTAATGGCACCATTGGATGATTGTTGACTCATCGGTAGTGCGGGGGGAGGGAGCATCGACCTCTGGACCTCCGAAGTCAAGTCTTTGGCGACATATCACAGTTTAGAGCAGGTGGCGGAGAGAAGAAGATTGCAATTGAGACACACAGTCAGGCAAACATATCGCAATTAAAATGGGATTCCATTCATAAAATGTAATCAGACAGAAATGACAACCCGTCATAGTTCAAAGACGTGACCCTTTTAGTTTCAGCTTGTAAGAGATGCAAATCGCAATTAGATAAAATCCGAAAAGAAACTATGATTCATAATTTGTTATTCGAGTCAGCGAGGGTTCGTGATTGATGTTGTCTTGGCCGTTTTGCATTGCCATCGGTTGCAGTGCATCACTCCAGCTATGTGCTCACGCAGCAGTTTTCTGAGCTGTTTTATTTCAACCCCAACACGCTCAGGGCCAAGTGACTGTGATGCTGATGATCGCCATCACCGTACATGAGTGAAACTTCGAGTTACGACCTCTAATGATTTCTGCTTTTCAATGTTTTGTGTTTTGCTTTTAGCTTTGATTCGTTGCAGCACTTTGTTGTTATTTGTGTCTAATTTGTATTCTAAAATCTCTTTTCTTGTGTCTGTCCGTCTGTCTGTCTGTCTGTCTGTCTGTCTGTAAATGTATGTACGTATGTATGTATGTATGTATGTATGTATGTATGTATGTATGTATGTATGTATGTATGTATGTATGTATGTATGTATGACATAGTTCAGATCAGTACTGATTTAACGACTGTGTTCAAAGGCTTCGTACAAGATTTCTATTCCGTGCTTTTGTATAGTGTGTTGTGTTTCGTGCAAACTGTGAAATATCGCGTGTACATCTTTGAGATTCTTTGTCTGAGTAAGCCCCATTGTCCTTCAATACAATCTTACATGTCTGGGTTCAGGCTTGACCGGCCATTAGCTGTCTGATCTTGACTTCCGTCGATTTGCGGTCTTTTTTTTCTGCGATGTAATTAATTATTCCAACTGGCTAAACAAATGAATAGATTGCAAGATGCGAGAAAATTAAATTATATGTATTATTACCTTGCACTCAGAGAGAGAGAGAGAGAGAGAGAGAGAGAGAGAGAGAGAGAGAGAGAGAGAGAGAGCTATAGGGATGGGCGAACTCAGCCGTATAGCAATAAGTCAAGCACGCTGCGTGCTTGGTATGCTGTAATAGATAGCTAACGGCCATTGTGCAAAACCAACGGAAGCAACCTGTTATCACAATTTACGGTGTTTTTTCTGACATCGCGCCACAGTGGATTGGCCTTTTCTATCAATCCCATTGAATTCCTCGCGTCTAATATTTGCTGTGTCTCATTTAACCTTCCCCTATTGCCCTTATAAGTGTCGCCAGCTATCGTAATTTCCCGCCAATTTTATGATATCAGTCTTTGCATTGACGAAACCTAGTACCTGAGAGCTAGCGTACGTGGTGTCCTCAGTTTGCAATTAACGTGTCGTCGTGATTTTCAGTCGTTTTCATTTGCTTCGATAAGGAACCGCCGCTCTGCACCCGCCTTCAGGGACGGGATGATTTCCCCAACAATATAAATGTTTAATATAATGACAGATTTACTAGGAAACAATTTGTTAATTCGGGGAAGAAATCGAGATAAGTTTTGAAATTGTGCTATGCGCTCCACTGAGACACTCAGACACTACTTGAGAAGACTATTCGTTCATTTTGATGGAATTTGACCGAATACGAAAATTGTGTACGGTAACCGTACTCACAAACAATATGTCATCGCCATTTTTCATGGGAACACGCGATTCATTTCCAAAAGAATGCTCTTTTTCTGCTTCTGGCTCTATTGAAAATGACAGTATATATTTCAAGAAGCCAATCATTCACAGATTTCGCAGTCTGTCTCTCGGTTTGTCATTACAACTGAAGCGGAAGAATTCAGACATGGGTACATTCCAAGTCTACCACACGCCACAGTACTTCAAGTGCTACCTTCACATTCCCAACACTGAGGGCGCTTGGCTTTTCACTCACTTTGATTTCAACCTCGCAAATATGAGTTTTTGCAATTCCATAGTATGGGAAAATTGGTCTGTTAGGCGTCAACATATTTATAAAGCCGGTTTTATTTCCTGACAGTGTCCAAGAGCGAAGATTTGGCATTTGATCTTTAGGTATGCCATGGAGTCATTCCTCGCAAGAATCCACCTGTGCCAAGTTCTGGTTGCAATTTTAAAAGCTCGAAGACAGTTTTTTTTTCGGTATTTATGTCAGTAAGTCGACCACATGTGCTCTTGGGACCGGGGGGGGGGTAACTCCATGGCTAATAGTACGGGGGGGCTCCGCACGAACATGGAAACCCAAACTGTTGTGATACCAGTTTTGAGCAAAAAAACCTACCCTTTCTGATACCTAGTTGTCGAAACGCAGCTATCTCTTGGCGGGGTAGCGTGGGGTTGACCTTTGACCCGCATAGCAACTCACGCTACCCATACGTATACAGATACGACTCACTCGCCTTGCGTACCAACCAGGGTTACATGTACCAACAGTCAAACCGACAGATCGGAAATATTGATGGTAGATCTGGGATGTAGATACATGGGTTTCCAGTGTTGACAGCATGATTTTTTAACAAATGTCAGATTGTGTTTAAAACCGGACCCTTTCTCATACCAACACCTCGTGAAAAGTATACCCTTTCTGATACCAAACAGTGCAAAAAAACGACCCCTTTCGCGCGGACCCTCCCCGTATAGCCATCTATGGGAGTTACCCCCCCCCCCCGGCTTGGGACATATCGATCAGGAGAAGGATGACACGTGACGGGAGACAACGGAATTTACATCGTTCAGCACTGGTGGCGTGACACAATTCGTGGTTTCTGAAGCAGTGACGTGTGAGTTGGCCAACTTAGGTTGTCAAAATATCGGGGATTATGCCTACGTAAACATTGACATTTTCTCTTTTCCTGCTTTTTCCACTTTATATTTGAAGAACAACAGTTCTTCACGGGAACAGACATGGGAAGTTCCAGCAATGGACAAGCACCGTGTAACAGACATGGATATCTTTTGCCTCATGCCGAGCCTTGGTTCAGTGAAGCCTATCAAATGTAGGCCTGTATCTCGTCGGGCTTCCCCTTGAACTCGTTCACCCGAGATTGGTGAACTTTTTTGCGCAAACAACAACTACTTTATCAATCTGGTGACTTTGATACGTTACCACACTGTAGTCAGAAAAAAAAATTCAATATCACAGTTGCAAGAGGCTATTTATTAATCGACCGCTGACAGAACAGACGGCAGGGGGTCACCCCGTGTTTGTCAAAGTCGCGGGTGAAAGACGTGTCATTTCTACGCAGTAAATCACCCGATTCAGCGTACTCGGTGCGCGGCTCTCTGCGGAACATTCCGCGACTGTCAGTGCAGTTATCAGTGCGAGGGTCAGGCAACGTGTACTTAACCTCAGCCCGGCAGAAAGCCCCCCCGTTTCACAAAGTCGCAGAATGCTGCGATTGATAAATCACAGCGCGGGGCCAACCGAGTCGAACTTTCAATACATTATGTCAGTGTGTGTGTGCAGGGGGTACTATTTCCCCTGACATGGGAGCTGTCTTATCTCACAAGGTACCGTAAAACTCCCGGGCAAAGCCATCATTTTCACTTCGCCTGCACATTTATAGCCGTGATAACCTTTACGTTAGATAAGATGTTTTCCACTCTGTCAAAATGAAAGGGGCTTTCCTCAAATCCAACGAACAAAAATGAGAACTCAGATATGCACAGATGCGACACGCGTTCACTGATGTGAAATTCAGTTACATCACCGTGGAAACCACTTTGACAAGAAAACCATCGCTTGTTTTAAAGCGCCATTAGCTGTAAGTTACAGCGTAACCTTAGATGTGTTTAACATTCCTTTTTTTCTGTTTGTAAAATACAGTTGCTAAGTCTTCTGTCAAATTCATGGTGAAATGTCTCGTGTACTGCTTGTCCCAACGCAGAATGCAATTCGTGCAATGTCGT
This sequence comes from Ptychodera flava, assembly GCF_041260155.1. Taxonomy (NCBI): domain Eukaryota; kingdom Metazoa; phylum Hemichordata; class Enteropneusta; family Ptychoderidae; genus Ptychodera; species Ptychodera flava. Next base: position 22,116,815 of record NC_091941.1, read on the forward strand.
ACGTTATTGTTGACACCCTGAATTTTAGCACGGACCGATATTCATATGTCAACAATAGCATTGTATCCTGTACACAATGCGTTTCGTTTACATGGCTGATACTGAGTATTTCAACATTCTTTCGTGGAAGAATGGAAACATGTAATTGTTTTACAGAACAAAAAAAAGATAGAAATATAATGAAAAGTTACAGCTATTGGTCCTTTAATTTGCTCTTATTATTTCATATAATTGTTTAAAGCGTGACAAATTGATAAGTGTCATTAGCTTGCTAGGGTTTAACAGCGTGCCAGCGCCACATTGCATTAAAACGACTTGTGAGTACGGACTTGAAATGCATTTCGTAAGAACGAGCTATCCCGATTCCCACGCACATAGACTGTGTGCACTAAGAGAACGCTACGTTTTTACCCATCTCTCAGAAACTAAAATTACAAACTATGGTATTTATGTAATTCACGACAGCTGAAACGAAGATATGAAAGTGAAGATGGTGTCAAACACAACCTTGACGAAGTCACCTTGAGGGTTCGGACCGTGACATAATTACATTATTCTTTCTTGGCGTGCCTTGTAATGTGCTTCGTCTTTGTGGGCTGCTCAACTCCGCGTATGGGATTTTTCATACGCGTCACCATTGGACAATAAGCTACGACGGGGGCGGAAGACACCGGTGTTTGAGAAACACATGGCTTACCCATTGGAGGCCATCATCCCCTACCATTTTGTGCCTTCTGTTTCGCCTGCATTGGAAGAACATCGTGATAACTAAAATTCCATGTGTACAGTGTGTCAGAGGTGTGCTTTCTAGTAGTCTATTGAAGAAATCACCGTCAGCCACGTATAGTAAATAAAATTAATTAGCCAGTTAATTAATGACACGATACATCCTCAAGAAAATAAACATCGAACATAGACGAAGCCAAGTATCGATCCCGCTTCGATCTTCACTTTTTTAATCCAACCAGTGATATACAAGTACATGTAAAGTCCACCGTGTGTTCACCGCCTGGTTGAACGTGTGCGCAAATTGGTCTACAGCATCCCCCTATGTGTGGTCGGAGCAGATTAAAAAATAAGAAAGCAAAAGAAAGTGTGGCCCTTCACTGTGAGTTCGCACCATGACCACGCCGTTACTGCACATCTCCGGAAGATAAGAATGAGATCGGGGTGCTTAATGAGTAGGCAACTGTTTTGCGCATACCCAGTATACAATATAAAACTAAGCACGCATGACGAAGTAGTGGATGGGTGATACACGGCAGGCTGTTTCAAAGAGATATCATAGTGCGGCTCTCTCCTCGTTTTTTTTTTCTTTCTTCGTAGGTCATGAATGGATGAGGAGATCATGTCCGCTGGAACGTCTATTATGCTAAAGTGCTATCGGTAAAGCTACGGTACTGTTTGTGATCATTTGCACCACAAAAGAGAGGTGTCACTATTGATTTGTTTTCGCGCTTTATCAGTCAGTTGACAGGGTTTTCAAGGAGCTTGGGTGACTGGCGTCCCAAATTAATTTGTATACCGGAGCTCGCACGAGAGCCAATCAAGAGTGCCGGTTTGTTCCAATGCCATCCGGACACAACGATCAAATGCCCCCGAACAGCCTTCGGTAGAATTTACTATCAAGTGAGCCTTACAGTGCAGTGTACGCTTTGCTTTCATCGTGACTGGTTCTTTAAAATAAGAGAGGGGGAACCCTGTTCGTACAGTCAGCGGGGCAAGGCTTGGAGCTGCACGATTACGGGCGGTTTCTGGAGCAGAGCGTTGCGTCTCGTCTTTTTACTCTTGAAGTTCTGACGATCCGTCGTGCCAATATTTGACTGTGTGGTGGGAACACAGGACGTGGAAGCAGTACCGTGTGAGTAGAATTAGTAGGGATAGAGCGAGAGAGAGAGAGGTGCCGGGCAAAGATCACGCGGCCGCTGGTGTATACTCCAAGAGAGTTGTGTTGTTCTGGCTGTAGTCTCCGACATGAAAACTTTGACGTTATACCTGCTTTGCTTAGCTGTGGCTTGTTCGAGAGGAAATCCGCTCATTGGCAGTCGGGTAAGTTGTGGTTTATGTCATCACTTATTTCTCCTTTATTTTCAACGGGGACACTAAAACTGCCAGTCGTTGCGGTCAGTTGTTGTTGCCGTCCATTTGGCTTTATCCGACCAGTGGGACAAGGTTAAGTATAGTATAGGCATGTGCTCGCGTAAACAAGATCCCGGTGTCTCGGTTTCGGCCTTCTACTTACACGCAGTCTACCCTGCAGGGGGAGGGGGAATATACCCCCGGAAAAAATTCACGATAGAGGTATTCTAAGGCTCGGTTAAAGACTCCATCGTCACACACGTAGACAGCGGCAACGCCTAAACCAAAAGGGAACATGACAGTTGGGTGCACTCGAAATGTTGCAACTCACCCGCAACGTCAACATTCACGATCCATACACGCAATGTCTGTGGCCCGAACTTTTAAATCATTGTGCTGGCCAGATCCGGACAGACTGCCCCGGGAGATGTACTCTATTTTTTTTAATTTTCGCATCACGTCTGTTCTGCGAGACAGGCTGCTTACACTTAAGAATAACAACGCTTCGCCGTCTCGCTGCTTCGGAAATGAAATACACTAAATTTTTAATGTAAAGATTGTTGAGCCTTAGGATTTTTTTCCCTTGAAATGGCTGTCTTGAGAGACCCAGATCGAGCTCGGATGCGGCTGTGTAACGGTCGGTAATGGGCAAGGATTTATTCCGTGGGATCTCGGACCAATACTATCACGGTTTCAACACACATCAGCCTTACAATGGCCATATTATATCACCGCACAATTGCTCGACTGCAAGGCCGTCCTTAAGGTTTTTTTTGTCGAAAGCAGTTCCCATAGTCACTTGACTCACAGCTATGGAGGACAAAAGCACATTTTCTTGTTACATTCACAAGTGCCCAATTGGCTGCCCGGGTCGTGGAAGGAGCTCGGAGAGAGATACTAACGTACACAGGTATACGGCTACAAAAAAAGCGAAGGGACAAGGGGGTTCGTTTGACTTCTCCGACGGTGACTAACCGAGTCACTAGGTTATCGGCAGCTGTCAATCTACCCATGGCTTCACTTGTATGGCTTCTTTGGGGTGCAGTTACGGCTAGTACTAGGCCCAGTGCAGGGAACTAGTTGCAGGGTCGACGGCCCAGTTGACGCCTTCATTGTTGCTATCGATCTTGAAACAAAAACGAAAAATGCTAATTACCCCGTAAAAAGATTGAATAGGGCCCTTTGGAGCAAGGGTAATATTGTAATGAGGTGTCAAATTTAGCACCCATGCTTTTGGTTTCACATACGTTTAACGATATCGTTTATGTTCGCCTGAAAAGGTTCTGCATTAGAGACCTACAATGTACATAAAAAATGAAGAGCAAATCTGAACCTTGCATTACGAAACTGTCCTATTTTAAGTTATTAATTGGAAAAAATAGGTATCCCGAAGTCAGCCTGCACGAAAACGGCTTCAGGACAAAACAAGCAAATATATTATTCCATACCATTTTAACCACATTTATGCGCATTGAAAGCAATCGGCGGAAACGAGCTTAAATCAGCTGTTTCCAGCTAATGAGAACATACTAATCCTTGCCTTTGCCACCAAAAGGCCAATTTGAGGCATAAATTCCTATCCAGTGTATTTTGCCTTGTTCTATGAAGTGTTTTTTAGGTCTAAATCTACCGTGATATCTTGGGTCACCGGGCGATTTTCTACGGTCGGTGGGATTACTCGACCCCAAAAAGGCACTGAAATGTTCTCAAATTACAGACAACTCTCATTCAGAATGTAATCGGCGTATTTGCGCCGGCGCTGGACTACTGCCGGAGTTGCTTCCAACCTCGCCCACTCTTTACCCCGACCATTCATCAGACGTTGTTTTGATTAAGTGACGTGAAACTGTTCCGATTTGCAAGTTCAATAAATAGGCAACAATGCCCCAGATTGCGCGATAAGACACTGTCCATTTCGAATGTTGAAAAACAAGCGAGAGAGGGCATAAAGAGAGAGACTAATAATGTCTGGCTTTGTTTCCAGAAGGAGACGACGCTAGCCCCCCGAACGTTCCCCTAAGCGCTTCTTGCCTAACTTCAGTGGTCTGCTTAAAATATGTTGAAGTTACTATCTCAGAGAAGATGCAGATTTACGGTGCGCAAAGATAATATCTGGGTAACCAGTGCATGTATTGATTATTCTGAAGTGTTGGGTTAATTCAAGTAAACGGGGTCCCTATTTACCGGTGATTCATTAATCCGTCAAAATTATCACTAACTCTCCCTTGTTTTCGGCGATTTGCAAGCCCAGCGATATGATCGACAGGTGGCCGAGAGGTAGGCAGCAACGATCGCTCCTGGCCTGATCGCCGCTTCTGACTGGCACTATGTGGACTCTCGGGGCTGGGATCAGACTGTGGAATGAGTCTCTGCCTCAAATCCGGATTCCAATCCATCGCCACCTTTGCCGGGCAGTTGTGACCAAGGGTCACCGGCAATCCAAGCATAATTTATGCAATCGCTGTGACATACTTTGTGAGTCAAGTTGGACCGTGTTTGCTACACTCGGATATGTTACCAAACATACGATATGGTCCATGTAAACGGCACGTTTGTGTACATACCATAGGAGTGTAAAAAATCAGATCAGTTGTTCCTGTTTTGTAAGATTAGGGTTGCTGGATCACCCTAACCGAACCCCTACAAACTCACGTTTTCAGTACTTCAACACGAGATGTGTAAACGGATTGCCATGGCCTGATTTCCGCTAAACATCACCATTCGTAACTTCCACCACCAGAACAAGCACTTTAGTCCATAAATATTAGATCATGTCCGATCCACCTGTCATAACCATAAAAATGTGGAAAGCAGTATGCGCAAGGTTAGGCTACAGATAGCTAAGAGCGGAAGAGATAAGAGTTCTGGCCTAAAACAACTTAGGTGTGGACCATTTGATTCCTGGGAGGGGACTGGAGGATTTTCGAAAAAAATGTTGCTGGCCATTGAAAGGGGAAAAATTGCCTGTCCAGTAGGCAGGGAAAAATTGCGTCAAGGCTGTAAAAAATGTTACCATATACCCTGAGATAGTAGAATATGCCGCCCACGGCGCTTAATTATGGCCAAGCTTTTTTAGATCGGATGATAATTGATCTGCTGCGTAGGATTTATGGCATGAATGAGAAGAAACCTGAGTATGCATGCACGGATGTGTACTTGTGTTCTGTTTATTTGCAAGTTGTGTACAAATGCATTACTGCTAAGTTTCAGAGGCTAACTGTAATTCAGGAAACGGTAAAAAAGTGGGACGTTGTCCCTTTAAAAACTTCTGTTTAACAAAATTTTACAAACGTTTTATAAAACTGTCAGCAAATTTCTTGGAATTCTTGGTATCTGGAAGCCAAAGTTCAAACTTCAATCAATCAGAAAAGCATTTTTTGCAGAATATCTTTTTGATATTCTGAAAAGCTAAGCTATCCTCAACAAAGCTAACTTTGTCACAACTTACAACAAGTTGAATTGCAGATAGGCGGAGATATGTAACAGTTTTCATATAAATAATCAAGAAGTGTCAGGACCTGTTTTGGGAAGGCCCGCAGTAAACACCAGTCCCGATCATTCCAAAAGTTAGCAACGCTATACCATAGTATATACCATGATGGATTGATTGAAAGTATAAGATAAGGCAGTGGCTAGCTTGCAGCATTGTAAAGACCAGTCATCTCTTCGTGCATTGTCTTTGCAAGTCATGTGTTGTACATCAAGTAGGGATATTGACTTAACAAAATGTATCTCTAAATTCATCATTGAAGGTTGTGTAACTTTGAAATAAAGTCAGTGATGTGCATGCGCAAAGATATACATAATTTCAATCGTGGAACATAATTATGTCACAGGCAAATAGCTGTAGCTTTGCTGATTCTTTTTTCAGTATTTTTGTTTGACGCATTGTAGTTTGTTGTTTAACTCTCCACAATGACGTACCCAGAATTACCGTTAATGCATGCATACTCTGCATTGATATTGTGCACAATTGAATTTTAGTGATAGTCTCAACACAGATCCGTTTGTATACAACATTAATGCATTTCACATGTGAACTTGTTGTGTTCACAAGCTGAATACTGGCCATGTCAATAAACTCTGGAGAGTAGAACAAGAAATAGTAGTTGGTATACTGAACAATTTAATACTGGGAAAAGTCAACAATAGCTACAAGCTACCGTCACCCTAAAAACACTGTATTTACAAAGACTGTGGTTGAGTGTTTTTGGCTTTTTGTTGAAAAAAATGCTTTGACTTTACTGGACAGAAAAAAATTGTTTCAAGGTAATCTTTGTGGAAAAAATTGGTGATAGAAAAAATGGCTGATAAAAATTTTGTTGCCATACCCATTTCCTCAAGTCCCCCCCCCCCCCGGAATCAAATGGTCCACCCCTTACCATTTTTTAACTGACTTGGTGTATTGGAATGTTGAAAGCTCGCATTGAATATATTTGATAACTCCACCGTTTTCAGGATTTGGCTTGACTGCCCTCTAAGACCGCTAAAAATTCCCAATTCTCAACCTTTTTTTCGCCCATCTCGCCTCCCGATATTTCCTTAGCATGAAGTATAGTGATATGTTAATAGATGGGTGGATAGATAGATGGATAGATAGAGAGAGGTTGATTGATTGATCGACTGATTGATTGATTAATGGATGGATGGATTGATGAAATGTGTGTTGGATCTATTAATTAATTAATCCGATATTTCCTTAGCATGAAGTATAGTGATATGTTAATAGATGGGTGGATAGATAGATGGATAGATAGATGGGTAGATAGAGATCGACAGGTTGATTGATTGATCGACTGATTGATTGATTAATGGATGGATGGATTGAACAAATGTGTGTTGGATCTATTAATTAATCGATCGCTCGATTGCTAAATACTACGTAACCTAAAGCAAGCCGGCCGTATATCTCCACACTTCTGTCCACAATTTTTCTTCGCATTTTCTACTTTTCGCCCTCATCAGCCGTTTCTTACTTGTCTCGGGCGGGGTATGTGTCAAAGATGCGCAGGTGCTAAAACTTTGGTTTCATAATGTGTTTTTTTTTATATTTCAGTATAACGATTAATTTGCTGGAGCATGTTGCGCTGCGAGGTGTCCACGTGTGTGCAAACAACACAGTGTACATAACACGCCAAAAAGTATCCCCTATTGTTATGCCTGCTGTATAAGTATTAGGGGGCATGTTAACTTAACTAAGTACCGCCCGGTATTTTATCATTCCTCGGTGGCTAGATAACAGCAGCGGTATTTACATAATTAAAAATCAACCGGAAAAGGGTGCGCCAAATTGAACGGCTTCTTAATGACTTCGCGTACTAAAACTACTTCGATTTCATCATTTTTTTTCGTTCGCTCTTTCTATTCAGTTTATTATTACAATTTTTCATCGGGCGCTTATTAGATAGTTGAAATTTTTAAACAACTTGAGGCGCCATATCGGGCAGGGAACGTGCCCTAAATCTTTTTTGCTATTTCTGTCGGGGGAGGTTTTGTATAAATATCATACATGACAAAGAAAAAAAATATATATATATACATTACGTTCTTAATCTGTGATATATGTCTCTTTTAGATGATACTCAAACATTCTCATCAATTCAACTCGTGTAATGTTCAACGGGAACAAGTTAGGCGTGATGCGTGCCCCTAGTGTTGTTGGAGTACATGTAAAATTGACTTCAAAATTTTTTGAATGAAAATTTTATCGGCCATAGCTTTGCCTTTACAATGGTATCATGACTGATAATAATGAAATATTTATGGACGTGTCCTTTACAATCGCTTCTCACTCGACAATCGTCGTTACTGAAGAAATTTTGCTCAAAAAGTCTTGCTGCTCTTACACACCGAAGAATTCCCAGGTGTTTTGCGTCACCAGGTCAATTTCACAAGCACGTCGGTGTGCGGGTACTGTACTTGGATATGATGAAATGTACTGTGGCAGTTTGACCCGACAAAGCTTTGCTGTGCAACAGGTAAAATGTGCTAAAGGTAAAATGTGCTAAAAAGGTTCGGGTCTCCTCATGATGTGAAAGTGTACCGTTACTCAGGCACTCTGTCAACAGATAGACTAGTTTATTTTGCCTCGGGTAGCTAGGGCAAATGCTCCTCCGATCAACTTTCAAAGTGAGTCGAGGTGTAGGGATGTTTTCCCTTGGTGTTGAGGCGTCAGCGTAGCAAGATCGGCGTGTCTGCGGATTTGCACATGGGACACCCTTCCATTGAATTGCACTGGAGCGCACGTACTCGGTCGCCGAATAGCGAAAATTCCTTAATGCAAGGGATATCGCCTTTCGCAATCACCGTATTTAGCGTTGTCACAGATTGGTCCCACCTGATCACCCTTTGTTTCTCAAAACGTTGCATTCTTTGCGCCAAAGTAAGCGCACCAACTCAAATTTCATATGATGGTCTCTGTCATTCGTCGTATACTTTCCATTCTTTTGTGTGTAGCGTGAACGTCTTTGCAAAACCACAGGACATCATTGCGTGAAACGGTTAGTGAATCGGCGAATAAACGGTTTATTGGACATTAATACTCTCGTTTTTTAAACCAAAAGTCGAGACGAGTGCATAAACTTTTACCATTAGGTTTATAAAAATGCCAAAAGTCATCCAAGTACGTCGACGGTTGCTAGCAAACGTTTGCGCCATAGTGTTGCTATAGGCTGACGTACTATCAGAGACACACGTTTGTCAGGACGAAAAGATAAAATTGCCGAAAGCGATGGCCTGAGAGGTTTGAAATGCAGAGCTTCGGCGGTGATATCGTGACAAAATAGCGAAAGTTTTGTTTTACATTGCGATATCTGTTGTGAAAAGGGAAATGGAGACTAACTAAACAACCAAAACAACGCAGCCTGATAACGTCCCATATTATGTGCCTTTTGTTTTTGTGTTTCTTGTTTGTTTCTTTTTGGTTAATCTTGGAAATATTTGTAGAGTTCGTAGCTTTTCCCTTCAGGAGAGTTTATGGCATGATCAGAACAATCATGTGCTCGAGGGAAACAGTAGCTGAAATTCCCCTTATATGGTGATAGCTCTTCTGTCTTGGTTGGCCGTTTATAATACGAAAATATGCCTCCATTATAATGGTTTGTACTCGGTTGTCATGTAGCTTAAAACTTGACCCGCTGCTCTTTAGTAATGCTGACGATGGACTTTGAACTTGCAGTGTGCATCGGGGAGGGAATGTGTAAAACACGACCTTTCATTCCTATTCCCTAAAAGATGTCACCAGTATTCCTCTCGTCAGCTACGCATCGGTATGAACGATGACGGTGGCGACTGTCGTGTGTGTGTGTGTATGTGTGTGTGTGTGTGTTATATATATATATATATATATATATATATATATATATATATATATATATATATATATATATATATATATATATATATATATATATATATATATATATATATATATATATATATATATATATATATATATATATATATATATATATATATATAATAACACAAAATTACTTCAAGTACAAAGTAATAATATCTGTTACTTAAGTTTCGTGCATCCTGCAATTATCAGACAGAAGAATTTACTTCTTCTGTCTGATGATTGCAGGATGCATGAAACTTACTTAACAGATATTATTACTTTATACTTGAAGTAATTTTGTGTTATTATTTAGGCCTATAACGCTCTGCTTTAGCATCGAGCACTGTAATTTCCCACGAGGACATCTGTATACTTCGATATATATATATATATATATATATATATATATATATATATATATATATATATATATATATATATATATATATATATATATATATATATATATGGGGATCATCGTTGTTCTACCAAACATTGCACATCAACAATTCTATTCTTGTACCTGCGTCTGCTTCGCCGTAAAAGGGTGAGTAATCATCATAACAGCGCAAAGGAAATGCTTGCTGGTTGACGAAGCACGAACAATTGGAATATTCATCTTCATTTCCCCGGGCACGCTGACAAATTATTTACATGTCAACGGTCATGTATACATATTTATTCCATTACGTGTAGATTTCAACGAAGTCATAAATCACGCGCCTAAGTATTTTGCCGGACAGTTTAATACGTTGCAGCGAGCTGCGTCCAACTGCCTGCTCGCGCTACCGACTCCCTGTCGGTGCAGATCAAGTTAAACCGCGGCACATTCCCCGAATTAACAGAGTGAACCGTCGATCGCTTTCGTTTTGAAGTCACGGGTGAAATTTACTTCTTTGCTCGATGAATAAGTCCTAATTAAGCGTGTTGCTTCACTTCGCTACAGTACGAAATAATCCGGGGGGAAAATCAGCCTTAAGCAGTGTAACTTTTGATAATATTTTCATTATTTGTAGATAACAGTTACATTTTACTTGTGCCTCTCATTAGAGAGTAGAAATGCACCGCATTAAGCTTGCAAATGCGATGCTCTGTGTACTGTGCGAATTTTGTGTCGACAAATGAATTCTAGTGCGGACTAAACGTCCATGATGTAAGCTAATGTTTTCACGGTTCGGCGGTGAAGTCCAATAGCCGCCCGCAGCAGTAACTTTTAGAGTACACCACTCCAGCGGTGCCCGGTTGTATGGATGAAAATGAGCAGTGTCTGTTTTGCCCCGAGGCCAGCTGATGCACAAGCGCTGTTGTGGTGAAACCATTGGCAAGTAAACATCTTCCCATTCGCTTCACTGCCGCTGCAAAGTCTCCAACAGTTTAAGCTCGCACTAAGAAAGCCGTTCTGTGTTCCCTGGCTGTGTATGCGAGGGAAAATATCTTTGCAATGGGGATTCTTTTTATCCGCTATGGCTCGGGGTACCTCATGAGATCGTTTTCATGGGGGATGAGGCCTGTCTTGCTTGCTTGATTTTCCCTCCTCACTGTTTTCCGTTTTCAGTTTCCCATAGGTAACGACGAAGACAGAGGTTCAGAGTGCAACCAGGACTGCTCGTCGGCGTCCAAGCGACAGGTGTGTGGAACTGACGGTAGAACGTACGACTCACGCTGCCATATCACTGTTGCGAACTGTCGGGGAAGCCATGTACAAGTCGAACATAGAGGAAAATGCAAAGGTTTGAATGCCCATCTCTCTCTCTCTCTCTCTCTCTCTCTCTCTCTCTCTCTCTCTCTCTCTCTCTCTCTCTCTCTCTCTCTCTCCCCTAAAGTATACGCAGATGACTTCGTGAGAAATTACAGTACTCAATACTAAAGCAGAGCGTTTTAAACAAAAATTAAAGATTACTTCAAGAACTGTGTGTGTGTATGTGTGTATATATATATATATATATATACAAAATGTATACAATGTGCATATATATATATATATATATATATATATATATATATATATATA